>NW_027016894.1:0-18536 GCF_036934945.1 Oncorhynchus masou masou
AGGTATGTTTACACAGCTGAGCTCTATCCCACTGTAGTGAGGTATGTTTATTACAGCTGCTCTATAGTAGTGAGGTTTATGAGCTCTATTTATTGACAGCTGAGCTCTATCCCACTGTAGTGAGGTATGTTCATTACAGCTGAGCTCTATCCCACTGTAGTGAGGTATGTAGTGACTGTAGTGTGTTCATTACAGCTGAGCTCTATTCCACTATAGAGAGGTATGTTCATTACAGCTGAGCTCTATCCCACTGTAGTGAGGTATGTTTACACAGCTGAGCTCTATCCCACTGTAGTGAGGTATGTTTACACAGCTGAGCTCTATCCCACTGTTGTGAGGTATGTTTATTACAGCTGAGCTCTATCCCACTTGTAGTGAGTTATGTTTACACAGCTGAGCTCTATCCCACTGTATTGAGGTATGTTTACACAGCTGAGCTCTATCCCACTGTAGTGAGGTATGTTTATTACAGCTGAGCTCTATCCCACTGTAGTGAGGTATGTTCATTACAGCTGAGCTCTATCCCACTGTAGTGAGGTGTGTTCATTACAGCTGAGCTCTATTCCACTATAGAGAGGTATGTTCATTACAGCTGAGCTCTATCCCACTGTAGTGAGGTATGTTTACACAGCTGAGCTCTATCCCACTGTAGTGAGGGATGTTTACACAGCTGAGCTCTATCCCACTGTAGTGAGGTATGTTTACACAGCTGAGCTCTATCCCACTGTAGTGAGGTATGTTTATTACAGCTGAGCTCTATCCCACTGTAGTGAGGTATGTTTATTACAGCTGAGCTCTATCCCACTGTAGTGAGGTATGTTCATTACAGCTGAGCTCTAGCCCACTGTAGTGAGGTATGTTCATTACAGCTGAGCTCTATCCCACTTTAGTGAGGTATGTTCATTACAGCTGGGCTCTATCCCACTGTAGTGAGGTATGTTTACACAGCTGAGCTCTATCCCACTGTAGTGAGGTATGTTCATTACAGCTGAGCTCTATCCCAGTGTTGTGAGGTATGTTTACACAGCTGAGCTCTATCCCACTGTAGTGAGGTATGTTTATTACAGCTGAGCTGTATCCCACTGTAGTGAGGTATGTTTACACAGCTGAGCTCTATCCCACTGTAGTGAGGAATGTTTATTACAGCTGAGCTCTATCCCACTCTAGTGAGGTATGTTCATTACAGCTGAGCTCTATCCCACTGTAGTGAGGTATGTTCATTACAGCTGAGCTCTATCCCACTGTAGTGAGGTATGTTCATTACAGCTGAGCTCTATCCCACTGTAGTGAGGTATGTTCATTACAGCTGACCTCTATTCCACTATAGAGAGGTCTGTTCATTAAAGCTGAGCTCTATCCCACTAAAGTTAGGTATGTTTACACAGCTGAGCTCTATCCCACTGTAGTGAGGTATGTTTACACAGCTGAGCTCTATCCCACTATAGTGAGGTATGTCTACACAGCTGAGCTCTATCCCACTGTAGTGAGTTATGTTTACACAGCTGAGCTCTATCCCACTGTAGTGAGGAATGTTTACACAGCTGAGCTCTATCCCACTGTAGTGAGGTATGTTTACACAGCTGAGCTCTATCCCACTGTAGTGAGGTATGTTCATTACAGCTGAGCTCTATCCCACTGTTGTGAGGTATGTTCATTACAGCTGGGCTCTATCCCACTGTAGTGAGTTATGTTTACACAGCTGAGCTCTATCCCACTGTAGTGAGGTATGTCCATTACAGCTGAGCTCTATCCCAGTGTTGTGAGGTATGTTTACACAGCTGAGCTCTATCCCACTGTAGTGAGGTATGTTTATTACAGCTGAGCTGTATCCCACTGTAGTGAGGTATGTTTACACAGCTGAGCTCTATCCCACTGTAGTGAGGTATGTTTATTACAGCTGAGCTGTATCCCAATGTAGTGAGGTATGTTTATTACAGCTGAGCTCTATCCCACTGTCGTGAGGTATGTTTACACAGCTGAGCTCTATCCCACTGTAGTGAAGTATGTTTACACAGCTGAGCTCTGTCCCACTGTAGTGAGGTATGTCTACACAGCTGAGCTCTATCCCACTGTAGTGAGGTATGTTTATTACAGCTGAGCTCTATCCCACTGTAGTGAGTTATGTTTACACAGCTGAGCTCTATCCCACTATAGTGAGGTATGTTTACACAGCTGAGCTCTATCCCACTGTAGTGAGGTATGTTTATTACAGCTGAGCTCTATCCCACTGTAGTGAGGTATGTTCATTACAGCTGAGCTCTATCCCACTGTAGTGAGGTATGTTCATTACAGCTGAGCTCTATCCCACTGTAGTGAGTTATGTTTACAAAGCTGAGCTCTATCCCACTATAGCGAGGTATGTTTACACAGCTGAGCTCTATCCCACTGTAGTGAGGTATGTTCATTACAGCTGAGCTCTATCCCACTGTTGTGAGGTATGTTCATTACAGCTGGGCTCTATCCCACTGTAGTGAGTTATGTTTACACAGCTGAGCTCTATCCCACTGTAGTGAGGTATGTCCATTACAGCTGAGCTCTATCCCAGTGTTGTGAGGTATGTTTACACAGCTGAGCTCTATCCCACTGTAGTGAGGTATGTTTATTACAGCTGAGCTGTATCCCACTGTAGTGAGGTATGTTTACACAGCTGAGCTCTATCCCACTGTAGTGAGGTATGTTTATTACAGCTGAGCTGTATCCCAATGTAGTGAGGTATGTTTATTACAGCTGAGCTCTATCCCACTGTCGTGAGGTATGTTTACACAGCTGAGCTCTATCCCACTGTAGTGAGGTATGTTTATTACAGCTGAGCTCTATCCCACTGTAGTGAGGTATGTTCATTACAGCTGAGCTCTATCCCACTGTAGTGAGGTATGTTCATTACAGCTGAGCTCTATCCGTGTTATGTACTTGAGTGAAGACCCAAAAGCGGTTTTAACAGAAAACAGAGTTCTTTAATGAAAAACAGGAATGGCATAAATCCTCTTCCAACGTAGTCAATGGAACAAAAAGAACGTTAGTATAATGCAGGATGCACCTGCCAGGCAGACTCCGACAGGATAGGACAAGGTGGAAGCAAACGGGACGACAGCTTGCTTCTGGCATCAAAAACACAAACAAGAATCAGACACTGAAAGTAGCAGGAACAGAGAGAGAAATAGAGACCTAATCAGAGGGGGAAGGGAGAACAGGTGGGAAAGAGTGAATGAGCTAGTTAGGGGAGATGTAGAACAGCTGAAGAATGAGAGACAGAGAAGGTAACCTAAAAAGACCAGCAGAGAGAGACAGAGTGAAGAGAAAGGACAGGAACAGACATAACAAGACATGACAGTACCCCCCCCCCACTCACCGAGCGCCTCCTGGCGCACTCGAGGAGGAAACCTGGCGGCAACGGAGGAAATCATCGATCAGCGAACGGTCCAGCACGTCCCGAGAGGGAACCCAACTCCTCTCCTCAGGACCGTACCCCTCCCAATCCACTAGGTACTGATGACCACGGCCCCGAGGGCGCATGTCCAAAATCTTACGAACCCTGTAGATGGGTGCGCCCTCGACAAGGATGGGGGGGGAGGGACGAGCGGGGGCGCGAAGAACGGGCTTAACACAGGAGACATGGAAGACCGGGTGAACGCGACGAAGATAGCGCGGGAGAAGAAGTCGCACTGCGACAGGATTAATGACCTGAGAAATACGGAACGGACCAATGAACCGCGGGGCCAACTTGCGAGAAGCTGTCTTAAGGGGAAGGTTCTGAGTGGAGAGCCATACTCTCTGACCGCAACAATATCTAGGACTCTTGGTCCTACGCTTATTAGCGGCCCTCACAGTCTGCGCCCTATTACGGCAAAGTGCCGACCTGACCCCCTTCCAGGTGCGCTCAGACAAAAGCCTGAGCGGAGGGGACGCAGGACTCGGCGAGCTGAGATGAGAACAGCGGAGGCTGGTACCCGAGGCTACTCTGAAAAGGGGATAGACTGGTAGCAGACGAGGGAAGCGAGTTGTGGGCGTACTCTGCCCAGGGGAGCTGTTCTGACCAAGACGCAGGGTTACGAAAAGAAAGACTGCGTAAAATGCGACTAACAGTCTGATTGGCCCGTTCGGCTTGACCGTTAGACTGGGGATGAAAGCCGGACGAGAGACTGACGGAAGCCCCAATCAAACGGCAAAAACTCCTCCAAAATTGAGGCGTGAACTGCGGACCTCTGTCGGAAACGACGTCAGACGGAAGGCCATGAATTGGAAAACATTCTCGATAATGATCTGAGCCGTCTCCTTAGCAGAAGGAGCTTATCGAGAGGAATGAAATGAGCGCCTTAGAGAATCTATCGACAACCGTAAGAATAACTGTCTTCCCCGCTGATGAAGGCAGTCCGGTGATAAAATCTAAAGCGATGTGAGACCACGGTCGAGAGGGAATGGGAAGCGGTCTGAGACGGCCGGCAGGAGGAGAGTTCCCAGATTTAGTCTGCGGGCGCAGACCGAACAAGCGGCGACAAATCGACGCGCGTCACGTTCCCGAGTGGGCCACCAGAAACGCTGGCGAATGGAAGCGAGCGTACCCCGAACGCCGGGGTGGCCGGCTAACTTGGCAGAGTGGGCCCACTGAAGAACGGCCGGACGAGTAGGAACGGGAACGAACAGAAGGTTCCTAGGACAAGCTCGCGGCAACGGAGTGTGAGCGAGTGCTTGCTTTACCTGCCTCTCAATTCCCCAGACAGTCAACCCGACAACACGCCCCTCAGGGAGAATCCCCTCGGGGTCGGTGGAGACCTCAGAAGAACTGAAGAGACGAGATAAAGCATCAGGCTTGGTGTTTTTTGAGCCCGGACGATAAGAAATAACAAACTCGAAACGAGCGAAAAACAGAGCCCAACGAGCCTGACGCGCATTAAGTCGTTTGGCTGAACGGATGTACTCAAGGTTCCTATGGTCAGTCCAAACGACAAAAGGAACGGTCGCCTCAACCACTGTCGCCATTCGCCTGGGGCTAAGCGGATGGCGAGCAGTTCGCGATTACCAACATCATAGTTACGTTCTGACGGCGATAAGCGATGAGAGAAAAACGCGCAAGGATGGACCTTGCCGTCAGAGAGAGAGCGCTGAGAAAGAATGGCTCCCACGCCCACCTCTGACGCGTCAACCTCAACAACAAACTGACTAGAGATGTCAGGTGTAACAAGAATAGGTGCGGATGTAAAACGATTCTTAAGAAGATCAAAAAGCTCCCTGGGCGGAAACGGACCACTTAAAGCACGTCTTAACAGAAGTAAGGGCTGTGAGGGGAGCTGCCACCTGACCGAAATTACGGATGAAACGACGATAGAAATTAGCGAAGCCCAGAAAGCGCTGCAGCTCGACGCGTGACTTAGGAACGGGCCAATCAATGACAGCCTGGACCTTAGCGGGATCCATCTTAATGCCCTCAGCGGAAATAACGGAACCGAGAAAGGGACAGAGGCGGCATGAAAAGTGCACTTCTCAGCCTTCACATAAAGACAGTTCTCCAAAAGGCGCTGGAGGACGTTGGTCGCACGTGCTGAACATGAATCGAGAGACGGTGAAAAAATCAGGATATCGTCCATGTAAACGAAAACAAAAATGTTCAGCATGTCTCTCAGGACGTCGTTAACTAGTGCCTGAAAGACACCTGGAGCGTTAACGAGGCCGAAAGGAAGAACCCGGTATTCAAAGTGCCCTAACGGAGTGTTAAACGCCGTCTTCCACTCGTCCCCCTCCCTGATGCGCACGAGATGGTAGGCGTTACGAAGGTCCAATTTGGTGAAAAACCTGGCTCCCTGCAGGATCTCGAAGGCTGAAGACATAAGAGGAAGCGGATAACGATTCTTAACTGTTATGTCATTCAGCCCTCGATAATCCACGCATGGGCGCAGGGACCCGTCCTTCTTCTGAACAAAAAAACCCCGCTCCGGCGTGGGAGAGGAGGAGGAGACTATGGTACCGGCGCGAGCGAAAACCGACAAATAATCCTCGAGAGCCTTACGTTCGGGAGCCGACAGAGAGTATAATCTACCCCGGGGGGAGTAGTTCCCGGAAGGAGATCAATACTACAGTCATACGACCGGTGTGGAGGGAGAGAAGTGGCCTTGGAACGACTGAACACCGTGCGCAGATCGTGATACTCCTCCGGCACCCCTGTCAAATCACCAGGCTCCTCCTGTGAAGAAGAGACAGAGGAAACAGGAGGGATAGCAGACATTAAACAGGTCACATGACAAGAAACATTCCAGGATAGGATAGTATTACTAGACCAATTAATAGAAGGTTATGGCGCACTAGCCAGGGATGACCCAAAACAACAGGTGTAAAAGGTGAACGTAAAAAATTAGAAAAGAAATGGTTTCGCTATGATTACCAGAGACAGTGAGGGTTAAAAGGCAGCGTCTCACGCTGAATCTTGGGGAGAGAACTACCATCTAAAGCGAACAAGGCCGTGGGCTCCCCTAACTGTCTGAGAGGAATGTCATGTTCCCGAGCCCAGGTCTCGTCCATAAAACAGCCCTCCGCCCCAGAGTCTATCAAGGCACTGCAGGAAGCAGATGAACCGGGCCAGCGGAGATGGACCGGAAAGGTAGTGCGTGATCCAGAAGGAGAGGCCTGAGTAGTTGCGCTCACCAGTAGCCCTCCTCCTACTGATGAGCTCTGGCTTTACTGGACATGAGGTGACAAAATGACCAGCGGAGCCGCAGTAGAGACAGAGGCGATTGGTGATTCTCCGTTCCTTCTCCTTGGCCGAGATGCGGATACCCCCCAGCTGCATAGGCTCAGCATCCGAGCCGGCGGAGGAGGGTGGCAGTGATGCGGCAGGTGGCAGTGATGTGGAGAGGGGAGCAACGGAGAACGCGAGCTCCTTTCCACGAGCTCGCGACGAAGATCAAACCGTCGCTCTATGCGAATAGCGAGAGCTATTAAGGAGTCCAGACTGGAAGGAACCTCCCGGGAGAGGATCTCATCCTTAACCTCGACGAGGAGACCCTCCAGAAAACGAGCGAGCAAAGCCGGCTCGCTCCAGTCACTAGAGGCAGCGAGAGTGCGAAACTCAATAGAATAATCCGTTATGGATCGATTCCCCTGACATAGGGAAGACAGGGCCCTGGAAGCCTCCTCCCCAAAAACAGAACGGTCAAAAACCCGTATCATCTCCTCCTTAAAGTCCTGATACTGGTTAATACACTCAGCCCTCGCCTCCCAGATTGCCGTGCCCCACTCACGCGCCCGTCCGGTAAGGAGAGAAATGACGTAGGCGATGCGGGCTGCGCTCCTGGAGTAAGTGTTGGGCTGGAGAGAGAACACCACATCACACTGAGTGAGGAATGAGCGGCACTCAGTGGGCTCCCCCAGAGTAACACGGCGGGTTGTTGATCCTGGGCTCCGGAGACTCGGAAACCCTGGAAGTGGGCGGTGGAACGAGGTGGAGTTGGTGAACCTGTCTTGTGAGGTCGGAGACTTGGACGGCCAGGGTCTCAACGGCATGTCGAGCAGCAGACAATTCCTCCTCGTGTCTGCCTAGCATCGCTCCCTGGATCTCGACGGCGGAGTGAAAAGGGTCCGGAGCCGCTGGGTCCATTCTTGGTCTGATTCTTCTGTTATGTACTTGAGTGAAGACCCAAAGCGGTTTTAACAGAAAACAGAGTTCTTTAATGAAAAACAGGAATGGCATAAATCCTCTTCCAACGTAGTCAATGGAACAAAAAGAACGTTAGTATAATGCAGGATGCACCTGCCAGGCAGACTCCGACAGGATAGGACAAGGTGGAAGCAAACGGGACGACAGCTTGCTTCTGGCATCAAAAACACAAACAAGAATCAGACACTGAAAGTAGCAGGAACAGAGAGAGAAATAGAGACCTAATCAGAGGGGGAAGGGAGAACAGGTGGGAAAGAGTGAATGAGCTAGTTAGGGGAGATGTAGAACAGCTGAAGAATGAGAGACAGAGAAGGTAACCTAAAAAGACCAGCAGAGAGAGACAGAGTGAAGAGAAAGGACAGGAACAGACATAACAAGACATGAAAATCCGACTGTAGTGAGGTATGTTTATTACAGCTGAGCTCTATTCCACTATAGAGAGGTATGTTCATTAGAGCTGAGCTCTATCCCACTGTAGTTACATTTACATTTAAGTCATTTAGCAGACGCTCTTATCCAGAGCGACTTACAAATTGTTGAATTCACCTTCTGACATCCAGTGGAACAGCCACTTTACAATAGTGCATCTAAATCATTTAAGGGGGGGGTGAGAAGGATTACTTTATCCTATCCTAGGTATTCCTTGAAGAGGTGGGGTTTCAGGTGTCTCCGGAAGGTGGTGATTGACTCCGCTGTCCTGGCGTCGTGAGGGAGTTTGTTCCACCATTGGGGGGCCAGAGCAGCGAACAGTTTTGACTGGGCTGAGCGGGAACTGTACTTCCTCAGTGGTAGGGAGGCGAGCAGGCCAGAGGTGGATGAACGCAGTGCCCTTGTTTGGGTGTAGGGCCTGATCAGAGCCTGGAGGTACTGCGGTGCCGTTCCCCTCACAGCTCCGTAGGCAAGCACCATGGTCTTGTAGCGGATGCGAGCTTCAACTGGAAGCCAGTGGAGAGAGCGGAGGAGCGGGGTGACGTGAGAGAACTTGGGAAGGTTGAACACCAGACGGGCTGCGGCGTTCTGGATGAGTTTTAGGGGTTTAATGGCACAGGCAGGGAGCCTAGCCAACAGCGAGTTGCAGTAATCCAGACGGGAGATGACAAGTGCCTGGATTAGGACCTGCGCCGCTTCCTGTGTGAGGCAGGGTCGTACTCTGCGGATAGTTAGGTATGTTTACACAGCTGAGCTCTAACCCACTGTAGTGAGGTATGTTTACACAGCTGAGCTCTATCCCACTGTAGTGAGGTATGTTTACACAGCTGAGCTCTATCCCACTGTAGTGAGGTATGTTCATTACAGCTGAGCTCTATCCCACTGTTGTGAGGTATGTTCATTACAGCTGAGCTCTAGCCCACTGTAGTGAGGAATGTTCATTACAGCTGAGCTCTATCCCACTTTAGTGAGGTATGTTCATTACAGCTGGGCTCTATCCCACTGTCGTGAGGTATGTTTACACAGCTGAGCTCTATCCCACTGTAGTGAGGTATGTTCATTACAGCTGAGCTCTATCCCAGTGTTGTGAGGTATGTTTACACAGCTGAGCTCTATCCCACTGTAGTGAGGTATGTTTATTACAGCTGAGCTGTATCCCACTGTAGTGAGGTATGTTTACACAGCTGAGCTCTATCCCACTGTAGTGAGGTATGTTTATTACAGCTGAGCTGTATCCCAATGTAGTGAGGTATGTTTATTACAGCTGAGCTCTATCCCACTGTCGTGAGGTATGTTTACACAGCTGAGCTCTATCCCACTGTAGTGAGGTATGTTTACACAGCTGAGCTCTGTCCCACTCTAGTGAGGTATGTCTACACAGCTGAGCTCTATCCCACTGTAGTGAGGTATGTTTATTACAGCTGAGCTCTATCCCACTGTAGTGAGGTATGTTTACACAGTTGAGCTCTATCCCACTGTAGTGAGGTATGTTTTTTACAGCTGAGCTATATTCCACTGTAGTGAGGTATGTTTATTACAGCTGAGCTCTATCCCACTGTAGTGAGGTGAGATGTTCATACTGCTAAAACACATTGGCTGGAACACACACAGATACAGGCCTAAACGTTTCAACATACTTACTTACATGGGTGCAGGCAGCAATCGGTACAGAGAACTTAGTTTTACTTGCATTTTAAAGCAGTTGAGGCCTTGGAAGGAGTTTTGTATGGCGTTGAAGATTGTTTGGAGGTTTGTTAGCACAGTGTCCAAAGAAGGGCCAGATGTATACAGAATGGTGTCGTCTGCTTAGAGGTGGATGTTTGTTTATTCCATGTGTAACTCTGTGTTGTTGTTTTTGTCACACTGCTTTGCTTTATCTTGGCCATGTCACAGTTGCAAATGAGAACTTGTTCTCAACTAGCTTACCTGGTTAAATAAAGGGGAAATAAAAAATAAAAACAGAATCACCAGCAGCAAGAGCGACATCATTGATGTATACAGAGAAGAGAGTCTGCCCGAGAATTGAACCCTGTGGCACCCCTATAGAGACTGTCAGAGGTCCAGACAACAGGCCCCCGATTTGACACACTGAACTCTATCTGAGAAGTAGTTGGTGAACCAGGCGAGGCAATCATTTGAGAATCCAAGGCTATTGAGTCTGCCGATAAGAATAGGGTTGATTGACAGAGTCGAAAGCCTTGGCCAGGTCGATGAAGACGGCTGCACAGTGCTGTCTTTTATCGATGGCGGTTTTGATATCGCTTAGGACCTTGAGTGTGGCTGAGGTGCACCCATGCTGCAGGGGGTGCTGAGATGTTGGCCGGGGTAGGGGTAGCCAGGTGGAAAGCTTGGCCAGCCATCAAAAATGCTTATTGAAATGATTGATTATCGTAGATTTATCGGTGGTGACAGTGTTTCCTATCATCACTGCAGTGGGCAGCTGGGAGGAGGTGCTCTTATTCTCCATGGACTTTACAGTGTCCCAAAACATTTTGGAATTAGTGCTACAGGATGCAAATGTATTTTTGAAAAAGCTAGCCTTAGCTTTCCTAACTGACTGAGTGCATTGGTTCCTGACTTCCCTGAAAAGTTGGATATCGCAGGGTCTATTCGATGCTATTGCAGTCCGCCACAGGATGTTTTTGTACTGGTCAAGGGCAGTCAAGTCGGGTGAACCAAGGGCTATATCTGTTCTTAGTTCTACATTTCTTGAATGGGGCATGCTTATTTAAGATGGTGAGGAAAGCAATTTAAAGGAGCACCCAGGCATCCTCTACTGACGGAATGAGATCAATATCCTTCCAGGATACCCGGGCCAGGTCGATTAGAAAGGCCTGCTCGGAGAAGTGTTTTAGGGAGCGTTTGACAGTGATGAGGGTTGGTCGGTTTACCGCAGACCCATTACGCACGCAGGCAATGAATGCTGAGGTCCTGGTTGAAAACAGCAATGGTGTATATAGAGGGAAAGTTGGTCAGGGTGATATCTAAGAGGGTTACGTATTTAGGTTCCTTGATAATTTGTGCGATTGAGGGCATGTAGCTTAGATTGTAGGACGGCCGGTGTGTTAAATAAGCATGTCCCAGTTTAGGTCACCTAACAGTGCAAACTCTGACGATAGATGGGCGGCAATCAATTCACATATGGTGTCCAGTGAACAGCTGGGGGCTTAAGGGGGTCTATAACAAGCGGCAACGGTGAGAAACTTGTTTCTGGAAATTTTTTAAAGTAGAAGCTCGAATTGTTTGAGCACAGACCTGGATAGTATGACAGATCTCAGGATATCTCTGCAGTAGATTGCAACTCCGCCCCCTCTGGCAGTTCTATCTTGTCAGAAAATGTTATAGTTAGGGATGAAAATTTCTGGATTTTTGGTGGCCTTCCTAAGCCAGGATTCAGACACGGCTAGGACATCCAGGTAGGCAGAGTGTGCTAAAGCAGTGAATAAAACAAACTTAGGGAGAAGGCTTCTGATGTTAACATGCATGAAACCATTGCTTTTACGGTTACCGAAGTCAACAAATGAAAGCACCTGGGGAATGGGAGTGGAGCTAAGGGCTGCAGGGCTGGGTTAATTTCAGCATCACCAGAGGAACAGAGGACAGAGGAACAGAGGACTGGTCAATCTGGACCCTCTATTTCTGAAACTATCCGCCGCCATTGTCGCAACCCCTATTACCAGCCTGTTCAACCTCTCTTTCATATCGTCTGAGATCCCCAAGGATTGAAAGCTGCCGCAGTCATCCCCCTCTTCAAACGGGAGACACCCTGGACCCAAACTGTTACAGACCTATATCCATTCTGCCTTGCCTATCTAAGGTCTTCGAAAGCCAAGTCAACAAACAGGTCACTGACCATCTCGAATCCCACCGTACCTTCTCCGCTATGCAATCTGGTTTCCGAGCCGGTCACGGGTGCACCTCAGCCACACTCAAGGTACTAAACGACATCATAACCGCCATCGATAAAAGACAGTACTGTGCAGCCGTCTTCATCGACCTTGCCAAGGCTTTCGACTCTGTCAATCACCATATTCTTATCGGCAGACTCAGTAGCCTCGGTTTTTCGGATGACTGCCTTGCCTGGTTCACCAATTACTTTGCAGACAGAGTTCAGTGTGTCAAATCGGAGGGCATGCTGTTCGGTCCTCTGGCAGTCTCTATGGGGGTGCCACAGGGTTCAATTCTCGGGCCGACTCTTTTCTCTGTATATCAATGATGTTGCTCTTGCTGCGGGCGATTCCCTGATCCACCTCTACGCAGACGACACCATTCTATATACTTTCGGCCCGTCATTGGACACTGTGCTATCTAACCTCCAAACGAGCTTCAATGCCATACAACACTCCTTCCGTGGCCTCCAACTGCTCTTAAACGCTAGTAAAACGAAATGCATGCTTTTCAACCGATCGCTGCCTGCACCCGCATGCCCGACTAGCATCACCACACTGGATGGTTCCGACCTTGAATATGTGGACACCTATATGTACCTTGGTGTCTGGCTAGACTGCAAACTCTCCTTCCATACCCATATCAAACATCTCCAATCGAAAATCAAATCAAGAGTCGGCTTTCTATTCCGTAACAAAGCCTCCTTCACTCACGCTGTCAAGCTTACCCTAGTAAAACTGACTATCCTACCGATCCTCGACTTCGGCGATGTCATCTACAAAATTGCTTCCAACACTCTTCTCAGCAAACTGGATGCAGTTTATCACAGTGCCATCCGTTTTGTCACTAAAGCACCTTATACTATCCACCACTGCGACTTGTATGCTCTAGTCGGCTGGCCCTCGCTACATATTCGTCGCAAGACCCACTGGCTCCAGGTCATCTACAAGGCCATGCTAGGTAAAGCTCCGCCTTATCTCAGTTCACTGGTCACGATGGCAACACCCATCCGTAGCACGCGCTCCAGCAGGTGTATCTCACTGATCATCCCTAAAGCCAACACCCATTCGGCCGCCTTCGTTCCAGTACTCTGCTGCCTGTGACTGGAACGAATTGCAAAAATCGCTGAAGTTGGAGACCTTTATCTCCCTCACCAATTTCAAACATCAGCTATCTGAGCAGCTAACCGATCACTGCAGCTGTACATAATCTACTGGTAAATAGCCCACCCATTTTCACCTACCTCATCCCCACAGTTTTTATTTATTTACTTTTCTGCTCTTTTGCACACCAATATCTCTACCTGTACATGATCATCTGATCATTTATCACTCCAGTGTTAATCTGCAATATTGTAATTATTTGCCTACCTCCTCATGCCTTTTGCACACATTGTATATAGACTCCCCTTTTTCCTACTGTGTTATTGACTTGTTAATTGTTTACTCCATGTGTAACTCTGTGTTGTCTGTTCACACTGCTATGCTTTATCTTGGCCAGGTCGCAGTTGCAAATGAGAACTTGTTCTCAACTAGCCTACCTGGTTAAATAAAGGTGAAATAAAATAAAAATAAATAAATAAATAGTGCGTTCGGAACAGAGAGTAAAAGGAGCAGATTTCTGGGCACAGAAGAATAGATTCAAGGCATAATGTACAGATAAGGGTATGGTAGGATGTGAATACAGTGGAGATAAGCCTCGGTATTGAGTGACGATGAGAGAGGTTTTGTCTCTAGAGGCACCATTTAAGCCAGGTGTGGTCATTGCATTTGTGGGGGGTGGAACAAAATGGCTAGCTAAGTCATATTGAGCAGAGCTGGAGGCTCTACAGTGAAATAAGACAATAATCACTAATCAAAACAGCAATAGACAAGGCATATTGACATAAGGGAGAGGCATGGGTTTCCGAGTGAGCATAGGGTCCAGTGAGTAGCTAGGCGAGCTGGAGACACGATGATTCAGACAGCTAGCGGGCCGGGGATAGCATCTTGAATTTTTTGACAGGTCTGAACTTCCTGATCTGTGTATTGTCTTGCAGACAGAACGGAGTGGGTCTGAACTCCATGTGTATTGTCTTGCAGACAGAACGGAGTGGGTCTGAACTCCATGTGTATTGTCTTGCAGACAGAACGGAGTGGGTCTGAACTCCATGTGTATTGTCTTGCAGACAGAACGGAGTGGGTCTGAACTCCATGTGTATTGTCTTGCAGACAGAACGGAGTGGGTCTGAACTCCATGTGTGCCCGTGTGGCTGGCATCCTTGCCCCCCTGATTAGACTGCTGGAGGTGTATCACTATTCCATCCCTATGTTGATCTATGGCATCCTGCCCTTCCTGGGTGGAGGCCTCTGCTTCATGCTGCCTGAGACACTCAACACTGAGCTACAAGACCACACTGAACCACAGGAGAAGGACTCAGTGTGAGTATCATTCTGGAGGAATGGGGAGGGGGATGGATGGATGGATGGATGGATGGATGAGAGAGCAAATGGATAGAAGGATGTTATATTTCTGAGACCTCCTTGAAAGCAGTCTGGTTCAGAGTGCTTATATTGTCGTAATTTCAACTGTGTTGATATCAAGATTTAGCATTTCCACTGGAATAAATTATTTCAAATGGTGTATTTCTGCAAGTAGATTGCTTACGTGTTATTTTTGATTCTAGAACTCCTGAGAAGTTGAATCTTGAAAATGGACTCAGTCATGTAGAGGATAAGACAGAAGAAACAATGATCACAAAAATGTAAATGATTATCACTGTTTTATATTATCTTGAGCTTTACATAGCGTATGTGATTGTTTTGATTATTATCAATATCAAGTAGATCTCCTAAATGGTCAATCAAAACATTCGATTGCTATTCAGATCTCATACTATTTTGTGAGAGAGACATTTTGTAAACATAACTATTTTGTATTAATCAAATTATAAAATACATTATTTATATCACAAAAACATTTTGATATAGTTGAACATTTCTAAATAAAAATACAAATGATAAAATATATGTTTGTATAAATCACTGCTTCGGTTCCAAATACATTACCTTTATGTTTTTACAGTAGACAGTTTGAGCTTTTGGAGCAGACTGTTGGAGCTAAATTAGACTGTTGGAGCAGACTGTTGGAGCTAAATTAGACTGTTGGAGCAAAATTAGACTGTTGGAGCAGACTGTTGGAGCTAAATTAGACTTTTGGAGCAGACTGTTGGAGCTAGATTAGACTTTTGGAGCAGACTGTTGGAGCTAGATTAGACTTGGAGTAGACTGTTGGAGCTAGATTAGACTTTTGGAGGAGACTGTTGGAGCTAAATTAGACTTTTGGAGCTAAATTAGACTGTTGGAGTAGACTGTTGGAGCTAAATTAGACTTTTGGAGCAGACTGTTGGAGCTAAATTAGACTGTTGGAGTAGACTGTTGGAGCTAAATTAGACTTTTGGAGCAGACTGTTGGAGCTAAATTAGACTTTTGGAGCAGACTGTTGGAGCTAAATTAGACTGTTGGAGCTAAATTAGACTGTTGGAGTAGACTGTTGGAGCTAAATTAGACTTTTGGAGCAGACTGTTGGAGCTAAATTAGACTTTTGGAGCAGACTGTTGGAGCTAGATTAGACTTTTGGAGCAGACTGTTGGAGCTAGATTAGACTTTTGGAGCAGAATGTTGGAGCTAAATTAGACTGTTGGAGCTAAATTAGGCTTTTGGAGCAGAGTGTTGGAGCTAAATTAGACTTTTGGAGTAGACTGTTGGACCTAGATTAGACTGTTGGAGCTAAATTAGACTGTTGAAGTAGACTGTTGGAGCAATTAGACTTTTGAGCAGACTGTTGGAGCTAAATTAGACTTTTTTGGAGTAGACTGTTGGAGCTAAATTAGACTTTTTTTGGAGTAGACTGTTGGAGCTAAATTAGACTTTTTGGAGCAGACTGTTGGAGCTAAATTAGACTTTGGAGCAGACTGTTGGAGCTAAATTAGACTTTTGGAGTAGACTGTTGGAGCTAAATTAGACTTTTGGAGCAGACTGTTGGAGCTAAATTCGACTGTTGGATCTACAGTAGACTGTTTTAGCTACAGTAGACTGTTGGAGCTACAGTAGACTATTTGAGCTACATTAGACTGTTGGAGCTACATTAGACTGTTGGAGCTAAATTAGACTTTTGGAGCAGACTGTTGGAGCTAAATTAGACTTTTGGAGTAGACTGTTGGAGCTAAATTAGACTTTTGGAGCAGACTGTTGGAGCTAAATTAGACTTTTGGAGCAGACTGTTGGAGCTAAATTAGACTTTTGGAGCAGACTGTTGGAGCTAAATTAGACTGTTGGAGCTAAATTAGACTGTTGGATCTGCAGTAGACTGTTTTAGCTACAGTAGATTGTTGGAGCTACAGTAGATTATTTGAGCTACATTAGACTGTTGGAGCTACAGTAGACTGTTGGAGCAGAATGTTGGAGCTACAGTAGACTTTTGGAATAGACTGTTGGAGGTACAGTAGACTGTTGGAGCTACAGTAGACTGTTGGAGCAGAATGTTGGAGCTACAGTAGACTTTTGGAGTAGACTGTTGGAGCTACAGTAGACTGTTGGTGCAGAATGTTGGAGCTACAGTAGACTTTTGGAGTAGACTGTTGGAGTAGACTGTTGGAGCTACAGTAGACTTTTTGAGCTACAGTAGACTGTTGAAGCCATAGTAGACTGTTGGAGCAGACTTGAAGCTACAGTAGACTGTTGAAGCAGACTATTTGAGCTACAGTAGACTGTTGAAGCCATAGTAGACTGTTGGAGCAGACTTGAAGCTACAGTAGACTGTTGAAGCAGACTATTTGAGCTACAGTAGACTGTTGGAGCAGACTGTTGGAACTACAGTAGACTGTTTAGAGCAGAATGTTGGAGCTACAGTAGACTTTTGGAGTAGACTGTTGGAGTTACAGTAGACTGTTGGAGTGGGCTGTTGGAGCTACTGTAGACTGTTGGAGCTACAATAGACTGATGGGGCTACAGTAGACTGTTGGAGCAGGCTGTTGGAGCTACTGTAGACTGTTGGATCTACTGTAGACTGTATTTAATTGCACCTGCGATAACATCTGCAACACTGTGTACATGACCAATAAACTTTTTATTTTCTCTAGAAAAAAAGGTGAAATCACAGTAATTTTGCTGATATGGAAAACATGAAATGAGAATCCTGTTTGGGATCATCCGTTTGTCTCTCAGTAATCATTCATAATATTTGTCTGTAATTGCTTCTATAAAGTTACTACATTACTTTAATGAAATGAAAATGTGATAAAAACACTTTATTAATGCACGTGTCTGTGTGGTCACTAAACTCACCATCAAGGAGCTCTATATTACGTTGGTCCAGCTAGACCTCAGCGTCTCATTGGTTCTCTGCAGCCAGCGGTCTTCGTGTTGGTTGTGGCCAAAGCCCTTGTCATAGTTCCCTCCTGCTGAACAGCTGCTGCTAGTGGAATACACAGTAGAACTCCCGGGTACAGTGGAGCATAGCTGCTCCTGCTACAACACACAGACAGACCCACTGCGTCTATTTCCTTAACTTCTTGAAACTCCCCACCCCGGATCCGGGTTTGTGACTAAAGCCTCAGGCTCATTAGCATAACGCAACGTTAACGATTTCTGAAAATCGCAAATAAAATGAAAATAATGTGTCTGCTCTCAAGCTTAGCCTTTTCTTAACAACACTGTCATCTCAGATTTTCAAAATATGCTTTTGAACCATAGAAATTGACTAATTTGTGTAAGAGTATGCAAAGCTAGCATAGCATTTTGAGTAGCATTTAGCACGCAACATTTTCACAAAAACCAGATAACCAAATAAATAAAATCATTTACCTTTGAAGAGCTTCTGATGTTTTCAATGAGGAGACTCTCAGTTACATACCAAATGCGCAGTTTTTCCTGAAAGCTTTACTATGTGTAGGGAGAAATCGTTCCGCTTTCTACATTGCGTCTGGCTACCGAAACGAACCGAAAATTCAGTCACCTACAACGTAAAACTTTTTCCGGATTAACTACATAATATCGACCGAAACATGGCAAACGTTGTTTGGAATCAATCCTCAAGGTGTTTTTTCACATATCTCTTCATTGATATGCAGTTCGTGGAAGCTTGCTTTCTCTCTGTATCCCATGGAAAAATACTGGCAGGTGACTTTTGCGCACCAATTTCTGCACAGGACACCGGGCGGACACCTGGTAAATGTGGTCTATTATGGTCAATCTTCCAATGATCTGCCTACAAATACGCCACAATGCTGCAGACACCTTGGGGAAACGACAGAAAGGGCAGGCTCATTCCTCTCGCATTCACAGCCATATAAGGAG
The DNA here is from genome assembly GCF_036934945.1 of Oncorhynchus masou masou. Taxonomy (NCBI): domain Eukaryota; kingdom Metazoa; phylum Chordata; class Actinopteri; order Salmoniformes; family Salmonidae; genus Oncorhynchus; species Oncorhynchus masou. The sequence continues at coordinate 18,298 of NW_027016894.1, forward strand.
ACAATGGAAAACAGAGCCTCAAAATCCTGCTCATTTCCTGGATGCCATCTCATCTTGCCTGAAGCTCACGTTTCTAGGGCACGACAGAGAATATCTTGGTAGTTTTGGACACGTAGAGTGTTTTCTTTCAAAGTTATCAATTATATGGCTAGTCGAGCATCTTTTGTGACAAAATATCTTGTTTAAAACGGAACGTTTTTTCATCCAAAAATGAAATAGCGCCCCATAGATGTAAGAGG
>NW_027016895.1:0-110849 GCF_036934945.1 Oncorhynchus masou masou
TCAATCACTCTCGAGTCATCTGGGACCCACGAGCTAAGCCCAAGGGACTACTAGGGGGGCACTTGAACATTCGTAGTGTCATTCCAAAAAGTGATCAAATTCAACATCTACTCACAGACTCCAACCTTGACTTTCTCAGAGACATGGCTCCATAAACACTCTCCATATGCTGCTTTGATTGTGCCTGGCTACAATGTTTTCAGGAGAGACAGGATTGAAGGAAGAGGAGGGGGTGTGATGATTTACATTAAAGAACATATCCGATGTAAACAAATTGAGTGGTCATGTGATAATGAACTAGAATGTATCGGCCTGAAAGTTACACTGTCTCCCCAAAAGTGTGTTTTTTGATCAGTTTAATACCATGCTTAGGGAATGTGATTTTGGGAAAGAGGTCATCTTAATGGGAGATTTTAACATTAATTATGAAGACAAGTGTTGTAGGAAAACCCTCAAACGGATCACTAATACCTTTGACCTTACACAGCTAGTTAAAGGGCCAACCAGGGTGACTTGTTGCTCTAAAACACAGATTGATTTGGTGTTCAGTAATAAACCAGAGAGAGTGACTAAATCATTCAATATGGTTACTGGGCTGTCTGATCATAATCTGACACTTATAGCCAGAAAGCTGTCTAAGAGCAGGTTTAACCTCTCTACTGTTAGAAAGCCGGATCAACTCAGAATACCTAAGAGTGAATTAAACTATTTTGAAAAAGCAATTAAGGGAATAAACTGGAATGATCTCTTGTCCTATACAGACGTGGAAGCTGATAGTCAGGTTTTTCTATCCACAATCCAGACTACAATAAATGGCTTCCTAAAGAAAATCAAATCCAAACCTGGCCAAAAGAGCACTCTTCCTTGGCTAAATGGAGAAATCTGGAAATTGATGAAAGAACGAGATTATGCTCTAAAAAGAGCCCTAAAATCTAAATTAGAGCATGACAGACGTAGGTTTACCATGTTGAGAAATAAGGTGATGAAAGAAATCAGACAGGCCAAGGCAAACTTTTTTATTAACATAATTGGTGAAGCAAAGGGAAATTCTAAATTGATATGGGAGAATCTAAAAAAGTTAACAGGGAAAGACCATAGTAACACTGCAAAAAGACTAGAAATCATGGTGAATAACAATCTAACACAGGATGCAGTCGAAATAGCAATAGCCTTCAATTCCTACTTTATTGACTCTGTCAGGGCACTGACACAGAACCCCTCCACCGGTTTCTTGGGCTCAGTGCTAGTGAATGACACTCAACCTGTCTTCATCATAAGGGAGGTTTCTGAGTCAAAGGTGAACAAGGTGATTAGCTCACTAAAGAACTCTAAAGCCAAAGATGTGTTTGGGATGGACTCTACCTTTCTTAAAAACTACAGTCACTCATTGGCCCCATTACTAAGGTCACCACCACATCTATTGGTCTCGGTGTGTTTCCAAGGGTATGGAAGTCGGCCATAATAACGGCCATCTTTAAATCAGGCGACCCTGCTGACGTGAGTAACTACAGGCCCATTAGTATACTACTTGTGGTGTCAAAGGTTGTTGAAAAGTGTGTAGCAGAACAACTGATTGCCCACCTCAACAACAGCCCCTTCACATTACACTCCATGCAGTTTGGCTTCAGAGCGAAACACTCCACAGAAACGCCAACTGCTTTCTTCTGGAAAATGTGAAGTCCAAGATGGACAAAGGGGGTGCTGTTGGGGCTGTGTTTCTGGACCTAAGGAAGGCTTTTGATACTGTTAACCATGAGATTCTCATCACAAAATTGTCAAAGTTCAACTTTTCCCCTGATGCCTTGAGATGGATGAAATCATACCTTGAAGGCAGAACTCAGTGTGTCAGAGTGAGCAATGAGCTGTCGCCCTATCGTAGCTATGATGTGGGCGTGCCCCAAGGGTCAATACTGGGGCCCCTCCTGTTCAGCCTGTACATTAATGATCTGCCTTCTGTCTGTACTGGGTCTGAAGTTCAAATGTATGCAGATGATACAGTGATATATGTGCATGCAAAGAGCAAACAACAAGCTGCACAAGAACTCACTACTGTAATGGTCCAGGTTACAAAGTGGCTCAGTGACTCGTGTTTGCATCTCAATGTGAAAAAAACTGTTTGCATGTTCTTCACAAAGAGGGCAACAGATGCTACTGAGCCAGATGTCTATGTGTCAGGGGAGAAGCTCCAGGTGATATCCGATTTTAAGTACCTTGGCATCATACTTGATTCCAACCTCTCTTTTAAAAAGCATGTGAAAAAGGTAATTCAAATAACTAAATTCAACCTAGCTAATTTCCGATTTATACGAAATTGTTTGACTACAGAGGTAGCAAAGCTGTACTTCAACTCTATGATACTCCCCCACTTAACATACTGCTTGACTAGTTGGGCCCAAGCTTGCTGTACAACATTAAAACCTATTCAGTCTGTCTACAAACAGGCTCTCAAAGTGCTTGATAGGAAGCCCAATAGCCATCATCATTGTCACATCCTTAGAAAGCATGAGCTCTTGAGTTGGGAAAATCTTGTACAATACACCGACGCATGTCTTGTATTCAAGATCCTTAATGACCTGGCTCCCCCTCCACTCAATATTTTTGTTAAACAGAAAACCCAGACATATGGCAGCAGATCCACAAGGTCTGCCATGAGAGGTGACTGTATAGTTCCCCTAAGGAAAAGCACCTTTAGTAAATCTGCATTCTCTGTGAGAGCTTCCCATGTCTGGAATACACTGCCATCAGACACACATAACTGCACCACATATCACACTTTCACAAAATGCTTGAAGACATGGCTAAAGGTCAATCAGATTTGTGAACATGGTCCCTAGCTGTGTGTTGCCGCTTTCCATGTTGTCTGTTGTCTGTAGCTTGTGAGGTGTGGAAACACTTTGTTGCTTTTATGAATTTTGTCTTGCTACTTTTTGCTCTATGTTGCTCTGTCTGTATGCTACGTCTTGCTTGTCCTATGTTGCTATGTCTTGCTTGTTCTATGTTGCTATTGTCTATATTGTAATTGTTTTTAATAACCTGCCCAGGGACTGCGGTTGAAAATTAGCCGGCTGGCTAAAACCGGCAATTTTACTGAAACGTTGATTAATGTGCACTGTCCCTGTAAAAATAAAAATAAACTCAAACTCAAACCCCCAAAGCCAATTCTTACTTTGGCCGCCTTTCCTTCCACTTCTCTGAAGCTGGATACTCACATCTCCCTCACTAGCTTTAAGCACCAGCTGTCAGTGCAGTTTACAGATCACTGCACTTGTACATAGCCAATCTGTAAACGGCCCATCTATCTACCTACCTCATCGCCATACTGTATTTATTTATTTATCTTGCTCCTTTGCACCCCAGTATCTCTACTTACACATTCATCTTCTGCACATCTACCATTCCAGTGTCTAATTGCTATATTGTAATTACATCGCCACCATGGCCTATTTATTGCCTTACCTCCCTTATCCTACCTCATTTGCACACACTGTATATAGACTTTGACTACTCTATTATTGACTGAATGTTTGTTTATTCTATGTGTAACTATGTGTTGTTGTATGTGTCGAACTGCTGTGCTTTATCTTGGCCAGGTTGCAGTTGTAAATGAGAACTTGTTCTCAACTGGCCTACCTGATTAAATAAAATTTAAAAAATTACATAACTAGAGTCTATCCAGTCTTCTATTAGAACTAGAGGCTGTCCAGTCTTCTATTAGAACTAGAGGCTGTCCAGTCTTCTATTAGAACTAGAGGCTGTCCAGTCTTCTTTTAGAACTAGAGGCTGTCCAGTCTTCCATTAGAACTAGAGTCTGTCCAGTCTTCTATTAGAACTAGAGGCTGTCCAGACTTCTATTAGAACTAGAGGCTGTCCAGTCTTCTATTAGAACTAGAGGCTGTCCAGTCTTCTGTTAGAAGTAGAGTCTGTCCAGTCTTCTATTAGAACTAGAGGCTGTCCAGTCTTTGATTAGAACTAAAGGCTGTCCAGTCTTCCATTAGAACTAGAGGCTGTCCAGTCTTCCATTAGAACTAGAGGCTGTCCAGTCTTCTATTAGAACTAGAGGATGTCCAGTCTTCTATTAGAACTAGAGGCTGTCCAGTATTCTATTAGAACTAGAGGCTGTCCAGTCTTCTAATAGAACTAGAGGCTGTCCAGTCTTCCTTTGGAGCAAGAGGCTGTCCAGTCTTCCTTTAGAGCTGGAGGCTGTCCAGTCTTCTATTAGAATACAGATCTAGAGGCTGTCCAATCAATGAAGAGGAGGTAACAAGGGACAGAGAACTACCACACCACAAACCACTGGAGGATATTAAGGAGGAGGATGAAGAGGAGGAGGAGAGGAGGAAGAGAGGATGAGAATAAAGGTTTGGAGGAGTGGGAGAGGAGGAGGATTATTAGAGGAGGAGGATGATGATGGAGGAGGAGGAGGCAGGAGGAGGAGAAGGGGGAGTGAGGAAGAGGAGGAGGAGAGGAGGAGAGAGAGAGGAAGAAAGAAAGAAAGAAAGAGATCGTCTTCGACACAATAATGGGAGGGGTGAGAGTTGTGCACAAGTAATGAAGGAGGAGGTGTTTGACCGTTGCATTACGAGAGGGGAGGGGTCTGTGCGTGTGTGTGTGTGTGTGTGTGTGTGTGTGTGTGTGTGTGTGTGTGTGTGTGTGTGTGTGTGTGTGTGTGTGTGTGTGTGTGTGTGTGTGTGTGTGTGTGTGTATATGTGTGTGTATATGTGTGTGTATATGTGTGTGTGTGTGTCAGCTGGTCATCTCATTGGTCCAGTGGAGTTGAATCAGCAACGTTCATCACTGGAACTGAGGAGGTTTATGTCTCTCTATTCCTCTACTACTCTATCCCTCGCTCCTTATCTCTGTGTCTCCCTCCTTATCTCTATCACTCGTTACTTATCTCTGTGTCTCTCCTTATCTCTATCCCTCGCTCCTTATCTCTGTGTCTCCCTCCTTATCTCTATCCCTCGCTCCTTATCACTGGGTCTCCCTCCTTATCTGCGTCTCCCTCCTTCAGATTTCTCTCGTTCTCCAAAGCATCAGCAGCCCACCGGTTCAAATCCACAGGTAAGAGCATTTCCTCTCTCAATAGCAGCTTGACATGATGGACTTTACATGAATCTTTTTCCCCTGTAACATGATGGACTTTGCATTAATCTGTTTCCTCTGTAACATGATGGACTTTACATTAATCTGTTTCCCCTGTAACATGATGGACTTTGCATTAATCTGTTTCCTCTGTAACATGATGGACTTTACATGAATCTGTTTCCCCTGTAACATGATGGACTTTACATGAATCTGTTTCCCCTGTAACATGATGGACTTTACATGAATCTGTTTCCCCTGTAACATGATGGACTTTACATTAATCTGTTTCCCCTGTAACATGATGGACTTTACATGAATCTGTTTCCCCTGTAACATGATGGACTTTACATTAATCTGTTTCCCCTGTAACATGATGGACTTTACATTTAATCTGTTTCCTCTGTAACATTATTCTTCAGTGAATGTTTATCTTTTGGACTAGCTGTTGCTTTATTTGAGCTTTAAGCAAAATCAGCTTTAGCAATTACATCATAGCATCATTATATCATGAATTTATAACATTATTACATTATTTCATCATAACATTATTACATCATTACATCATAACATCATTACATCATAACATTATTACATCATTACATCATTACATTATTACCCAATTACATTATTACATCATTACATCATTACAGTATTACATCATAACATTATAACATTATTACATTATTACATCATAACATTATTACATCATAACATTATAACATCATAACATTATAACATTATTACATTATTACATCATAACATTATTACATCATAACATAATTACAGTATTACATCATAACATTATTACATTATTACATCATAACATTATTATCATATTATATCATAACAGCATAACATTGTTACATCATAACATAATTACAGTATTACATCATAACATCATTACATTATTACATCATAACATCCTTACATCATAACATAATTACAGTATTACATCATAACATAATTACATTATTACATCATAACATTATTACATTATTACATCATAACATTAGACATGATCACATTATTACATTATGACATTATTACATTATTACATTATAACATCACAACCTCATAACATTAGACATGATCACATTATTACATTATTACATTATAACATCATCACATTTTGCCATTATTATATTATTACATGTCATGAAATAATTAGGTAATAACATTATGACATTATAACATTATGACATTTTGACATTATTACATTATAACATCATAAAGTTCTGCATATCCAGTGAGAGAGGTTTGTTTTGAACAGCATGATGGTTGTCTACAGTGAGTTAATGAGATCAAGGTGCAGTCAGTGTCTGTCTGTCTGTCTGTCTGTCTGTCTGTCTGTCTGTCTGTCTGTCTGTCTGTCTGTGTGTCTGTGTGTCTGTATCTAAACTCAGCAAAAAAAGAAACGTCCCTTTTTCAGGACCCTGTCTGTCAAAGATAATTCGTAAAAATCTAAATAACTTCAGAGATCTTCATTGTAAAGGGTTTAAACACTGTTTCCCATGCTTTTTCAATGAACCATAAACAATTAATGAACATGCACCTGTGGAACGGTCGGACACTAACAGCTTACAGACGATAGGCAAATATGGTCACAGTTATGAAAACTTAGGACACTAAAGAGGCCTTTCTACTGACTCTGAAAACCACCAAAAGAAAGTCCTGCTTTCTTTAATGAACTTCTAGAATGAAGGATTTAAACTACACAGAGACAGAGAGAGAGAGAGGTTAAGAGACCAGGGAGAACTAGGGAAAGGGAGAGATAGATAGATAGATAGATAGATAGATAGATAGATAGATAGATAGATAGATAGATAGATAGATAGATAGATAGATAGATAGATAGATAGATAGATAGATAGATAGATAGATAGATAGATAGATAGATAGATAGATAGATAGATAGATAGATAGATAGATAGATAGATAGATAGATGGATGGATAGATAGATAGATAGATAGATAGATAGATAGATAGATAGATAGATAGATAGATGGAGAGATAGATAGATAGATAGATAGATAGATAGATAGATAGATAGATAGATAGATAGATAGATAGATAGATAGATAGATAGATAGATAGATAGATAGATAGATAGATAGATAGATAGATAGATAGATAGATAGATAGATAGATGGAGAGGCCAGGGAGAATTAGGGAGAGAGAGAGAGAGAGAGAGGTGAAGAGATTGGGGGAGTACGATAGATATCCCTGTACATTGTTAATATGGTACTGACTGTCCCTGTATATTGTATGAACTGTCCCTGTATATTGTATGATTACTTACTTACGTATTGTGTTCTTCATATTTATTCTTATTCCTCATGTGTTTTTTCTAGTATTACATTGTTATTGATTTTTGCATTGTTAGGTTTTGAGTTTGCAAGAAAGTAATTTCACTGCATGTGAATATTAAAACTTGAAACTTGATGTGCCATGTAGAGAACCCTCAAACCACAGCTCTGTACTAGGGATTTCTCTGCTGAAGCACTTTCATTATTAATAATAGCTCTCTGTTGTAACATAGACAGGATATGACAGAGCACTTTCACCAGCCAGAAGTGTGTTCTGTAGTTGTGACAAATCACTTGGAAGAATTTACTGTCATCAGAAAAAAGCAGAAAGGGGCTCCCCATGCCAACATTTCCATTAGCCATGACACCGCGAGGCAAAAGTCAAACATCAAACCCTTACAATACATCTCAGAGACAACTCAGCAATCTCGTGAGAACATTGTGGGGACATCACAAATGAGATGTTCCCAAAAGACAGGAACTGTCCAGTAGTGCAGATGATTCTACAATAGTTCTTGTAGCCATTTCCTGCAGTCACATTACCAACACACCCTCTAGTGGCTTCATGCATGGAATGCTATTAAGATTTTTCAAAATGACATAATTAATCAAGTTATTTATTTATTTTTACGCAGAAAATCCAGGTGTTTCTATGTCAAAAGATTTTGTTATATTTCAGTCTTCTGTGATATACACTGCTCCAAAAAATAAAGGGAACACTAAAATAACACATCCTACATCTGAATGAATGAAATATTCTTATTAAATACTTTTTTCATTACATAGTTGAATGTGCTGGCAACAAAATCACACAAAAATTATCAATGGAAATCAAATGTATCAACCCATGGAGGTCTGGATTTGGAGTCACACTCAAAATTAAAGTGGAAAACCACACTACAGGCTGATCCAACTTTGATGTAATGTCCTTAAAACAAGTCAAAATGAGGCTCAGTAGTGTGCGTGGCCTCCACGTGCCTGTATGACCTCCCTACAACGCCTGGGCATGCTCCTGATGAGGTGGCGCATGGTCTCCTGAGGGATCTCCTCCCAGACCTGGACTAAAGCATCCGCCAACTCCTGGACAGTTTGTGGTGCAACGTGGCGTTGGTGGATGGAGCAAGACATGATGATCCAGATGTGCTCAATTGGATTCAGGTCTGGGGAACGGGCGGGCCAGTCCATAGCATCCATGCCTTCCTCTTGCAGGAACTGCTGACACACTCCAGCCACATGAGGTCTAGCATTGTCTTGCATTAGGAGGAACCCAGGGCCAATCGCACCAGCATATGATCTCACAAGGGGTCTGAGGATCTCATCTCGGTACCTAAAGGCAGTCAGGCTACCACTGGCGAGCACATGGAGGGCTTTGCGGCCCCCCAAAGAAATGCCATCCCACACCATGACTGACCCACTGCCAAACCGGTCATGCTGGAGGATGTTGCAGGCAGCAGAACGTTCTCCACGGCGTCTCCAGACTCTGTCACGTCTGTGACGTTGCTCAGTGTGAACCTGCTTTCATCTGTGAACAGCACAGGGCACCCGTGGCGAATTTGCCAATCTTGGTGTTCTCTGGCAAATGCCAAACGTCCTGCATGGTGTTGGGCTGTAAGCACAAGGGAAGTGGCTACTAGGCTACCTGCCACACAACAATATACCACTAGGCTACCTGCCACCCAACAATATACCACTAGGCTACCTGCCACTCAACAATATACCACTAGGCTACCTGCCACCCAACAATATACCACTAGGCCACCTGCCACTCAACAATATACCACTAGGCTACCTGCCACACAACAATATACCACTAGGCTACCTGCCACCCAACAATATACCACTAGGCCACCTGCCACCCAACAATATACCACTAGGCCACCTGCCACCCAACAATATACCACTAGGCTACCTGCACCCAACAATATACCACTAGGCATTATTACCTGCCACCTAACAATATACCACTAGGCTACCTGCACCCAACAATATACCACCAGGCTACCTGCCACCCACAAGACACAACTAACCCTGGGATATATGAGTGTTATTATTCTGAGTGATTAGACACAACTAACCCTGGGATATATTCTTAGACACAACTAACCCTGGGATATATGAGTGTTATTCTTAGACACAACTAACCCTGGGATATATGAGTGTTATTCTTAGACACAACTAACACAACTAACCCTGGGATATATGAGTGTTATTCTTAGACACAACTAACCCTGGGATATATGAGTGTTATTATTCTTAGACACAACTAACCCTGGGATATATGAGTGTTATTATTAGACACAACTAACCCTGGGATATATGAGTGTTATTATTAGACACAACTAACCCTGGGATATATGAGTGTTATTCTTAGATACAACTAACCCTGGGATATATGAGTGTTATTCTTAGACACAACTAACCCTGGGATATATGAGTGTTATTATTAGACACAACTAACCCTGGGATATATGAGTGTTATTCTTAGACACAACTAACCCTGGGATATATGAGTGAGACACAACTAACCCTGGGATATTATTATTAGACACAACTAACCCTGGGATATGAGTTTAGACACAACTAATTTACAACTAACCCTGGGATATATGAGTGTTATTCTTAGACACAACTAACCCTGGGATATCCAGTGTTATTCTTAGACACAACTAACCCTGGGATATAATGAGTGTTATTATTAGACACAACTAACCCTGGGATATATGAGTGTTAATTAGACACAACTTCTGGGATATCCAGTGGAACAGCCACTTGGGATATATGAGTGCATTCTAACACAACTAACCCTGGGATATATGAGTGTTATTATCCTAGACACAACTAACCCTGGGATATATGAGTGTTTTCTTAGACACAACTAACCCTGGGATATATGAGTGTTATTGACACAACTAACCCTGGGATATATGAGTGTTATTATTAGACACAACTAACCCTGGGTTGAGTGTTCCACCCTGGGATATATGAGTGTTATTATTAGACACAACTAACCCTGGGATATTAGACACAACTAACCCTGGGATATATGAGTGTTATTCTTAGACACAACTAGTTTTGACTGATATATGAGTGTTATTCTTAGACACAACTAACCCTGGGATATATGAGTGTTATTCTTAGACACAACTAACCCTGGGATATATGAGTGTTATTATTAGACACAACTAACAACTTAACCCTGGGATATATGAGTGTTATTCTTAGACACAACTAACCCTGGATATATGAGTGTTATTATTAGACACAACTAACCCTGGGATATATGAGTGTTATTCTTAGACACAACTAACCCTGGGATATATGAGTGTTATTCTTAGACACAACTAACCCTGGGATATATGAGTGTTATTCTTAGACACAACTAACCCTGGGATATATGAGTGTTATTCTTAGACACAACTAACCCTGGGATATATGAGTGTTATTCTTAGACACAACTAACCCTGGGATATATGAGTGTTATTCTTAGACACAACTAACCCTGGGATATATGAGTGTTATTCTTAGACACAACTAACCCTGGGATATATGAGTGTTATTCTTAGACACAACTAACCCTGGGATATATGAGTGTTATTATTTACATTTAACCCTGGGATATATGAGTGTTATTAGACACAACTAACCCTGGGATATATGAGTGTTATTCTTAGACACAACTAACCCTGGGCTGAGTGTTATTAGACACAACTAACCCTGGGATATATGACCTTCTTAGACACAATCCAGTGTGTTAACAGACACAACTAACCCTGGGATATATGAGTGTTATTCTAAATCATTTAACCCTGGGATATATGAGTGAAGACACAACTAACCCTGGGATATTAGTGTTATCTTAGACACAACTAACCCTTGATATGAGTGGGGTTTTAGGTGTCTAACCCTGGGATATATGAGTGTTATTCTTAGACACAACTAACCCTGGGATATATGAGTGTTATTATTAGACACAACTAACCCTGGGATATATGAGTGTTATGATTAGACACAACTAACCCTGGGATATATGAGTGTTATTGTTAGACACCACCTGGGATATATGAGTGTTATTATTAGACACAACTAACCCTGGGATATATGAGTGTTTTGACTGGGATATATGAGTGTTATTATTAGACACAACTAACCCTGGGATATATGAGTGTTATTCTTAGTGTTTATTCTTAGACACAACTAACCCTGGGATATATGTGTGTTATTCTTAGACACAACTAACCCTGGGATATATGAGTGTTATTATTAGACACAACTAACCCTGGGATATATGAGTGTTATTATTAGACACAACTAACCCTGGGATATATGACACAACTAAGTGTTATTCTTAGACACAACTAACCCTGGGATATATGAGTGTTATTATTAGACACAACTAACCCTGGGATATATGAGTGTTATTCTTAGACACAACTAACCCTGGGATATATGAGTGTTATTATTAGAGTGTTATTATTAGACACAACTAACCCTGGGATATATGAGTGTTATTATGAGTGTTATTATTAGACACAATAACCCTGGGATATATGAGTGTTATTCTTAGACACAACTAACCCTGGGATATATGAGTGTTATTATTAGACACAACTAACCCTGGGATATATGAGTGTTATTATTAGACACAACTAACCCTGGGATATATGAGTGTTATTCTTAGACACAACTAACCCTGGGATATATGAGTGTTATTCTTAGACACAACTAACCCTGGGATATATGAGTGTTATTATTAGACACAACTAACCCTGGGATATATGAGTGTTATTATTAGACACAACTAACCCTGGGATATATGAGTGTTATTCACCAACTCTTCACCTATTTGCTTTATATGCTGTGTACTTCTGGGCCCATGTTTACAAGTGTGTTATTATTAGTCTGAGTGTCGATCTAGGATACCGTTTTGGTTTTCAGATCATGAACAATAAGACAAGGGGACCTTGTCAACCATCTCATTAAATGAATTATATTTGGTGTGTTTTTTTTAAGTTGAACAGTACTTTTTTTCCACAGTGTTATTCTCTAGACACACAATTTAGGTTTTACTAACTAAATTCTGTATTTAAGACTGGGATGTATACAACTGGATGTAAAGACATTTTCTCTTTTAGTTGAGTGTATCTGAGACACAATTGCAAAAAAAAAATTGAATGTATTTTTTAATAGACATAGTTAAATAATATGTGGGTCTGATCTGCATCAAGTAGCTGAAATGACTGCAAACTATGTGCATTTGAACGTGTTTTAATGATCCTGATAAGTTCATTTGTGGATCAGAGCAGCTGTCAGTCTCGGCACGATCATATGCACGGCATGGTGGAGATCACACAGCATCAACATGTTGCACAGGTCAGACAGGCATACAGAGGCTTATGTTAACGCCCACAGTACAACACCAAATGCATAGGCTCGTAGCATGGGAAAATATTGTCGCGATGCTTTCTTCCGGGGAGATTATGTTTATACATTGACTGGCTTGGCTGTGGGACAGTGGATGCGCATTGATGAATCTAATGGAACTTTTAACAGGAATTACCTATGGAATGTGGGGAATGTGGTGCTCCCTGCTATCAACCAATCTCCATTCCAATAATTATTCTGACAGAACATGTTGATGATGTCAGTGATGATGTCAGTGATGATGTCAGGGATTCAACATTTAGGAGAGGATGAATAATCATGTCCCATTTCCCTGGCATGCATCATTCGGGTCTTAAAACTTGCAATAGCTAATGTGCAATGTGCTCCTGTTCTGGTCAATGTGGGTAGGAGGTGTATCTTCCTACTAGCTGTCAAGGGGCTATTTTCCTTCCTGTCTGTGGTTTCCCAGGTTTTATTACCCCCATTATGTTATGTGCCCTCATCTTATCATGCTGCCCTCCTCTCCTCTCCCCTCCCCTCCATCCTGCCCTCCTCTCCCCTTCCCCTCCATCCTGCCCTCCCCTTCCTTCCTGCCCTCTTATCCTCTCCCCTCCCTCCCCTCCATCCTGCCTCCCCTCCTCACTCCCTCCCTCCCCCTCCACCCTCCCTCCTCCCTCCTCTCCCCTTTGCCCTTACACCCTCCATCCAGCCCTCCTCTCCCCTCTGTGCTTCATCCCCCCTCCCTCACTCCTCCCTCCTCTCCCCTTTGCCCCTCCCACCCTCCCTCCTTCCTCCCTCTCCATCCCTCTCCTCTCCCCTCTGTGCTTCATCCCCCCCCTCCCTCACTCCTCCCTCCCTCCCCCTTCCTCCCTCCTTCCTCTCCATCCAGCCCTCCTCTCCCCTCTGTGCTTCATCCCCCCTCCCTCCCTCCCCCTCCTGCCTTCAGGCACTAGCCTGGGATCACTGGACACAGCACCAGTAAATCACTTGTCTTACAGTCACCTCCTTTCTTGGCTGTCCACTAAGCGTTTAGTTGTGGCCCTCACTGCTCCCATATAACTACCATAACTACCGTCAGTGATGTGTGTTCATGGACTCCAAGGGAAATCAGAAAAAAATATATTTTATCATTCATCTCCCTGTGTTTCATAATTTTCCTTCAATTCGCAAGGGCTGAATTTATCTCACCAGAGAAACATGTATGTGTAACCCATCTATCTGATACTGTCTGGTCAAAAAGAGTATTACATTGATGACGCCCATAGCATTAAATGCAAGGGAAGCCAGCGAGCATTTGGCCTCCCTTGGTTAAAAAAAAGTGCCAATAATATCCAATCCATTTGAGAGGATGGAAGTTCAATATGTAGCTAGATGTAGAAGGCTAATGATAACTAGCTAACCCTGCCCATGAATGGAAGTTAGACTAGCGAGCATTTTAACCAGGTAGCCTAGAACATCAAAAAATAAAAGTGTGTACTGTATGACAGAGTGAAAGACCGTTTCGTCAACATGAAAGAGAGGAGGATGGCATTGGTGTTCCTTGACAAGTAGGTTGAGTCAACATGTTTTTTCTAATTGCACAAACGAATGCATACAAATCAGATCCTTGGCAACCACATCATATTTAGCTTACGTTGATTGGACTAAATAGTTTTTATGGTATATTTTACTTATAATTGTATTAGATTAAGCATACAGTGCATTCCCCCATCAATCTACTTTATATTTTACCCTTATTTAACCAGGCAAGTCAGCTCAGAACAAATTGTTATTTACAAGGACAGCCTACCGGGAACAGTGGGTTAACTGCCTTGTTGTCACGTTCTGACCTTCGTTCCTTTGTTATGTCTTTGTTTTAGTTTGGTCAGGGTGTGAGTTGGGGTGGGTAGCCTATGTTCATTTTTTCTATGTTGCGTTTATGTGTTTGGCCTGGTGTGGTTCTCAATCAGAGGCAGGTGTCGTTAGTTGTCTCTGATTGAGAATCATACTTAGGGAGCCTTTTCCCACCTGTGTTTTGTGGGTGACTATTTTCTGTTCAGTGTTTTTCCATTCACTGTACAGGACTGTTCGTTTGTCGTATTTTTGTTCAGAGTTCAGGTATTTTATTAAAAACATGGACACTTGCCATGCTGTGCATTGGTCTGATCTCTCCTACTCCTCCTCAGACGGGACGACGAACGTAACACAGTGGCAGAACAATATATTTTCCTTGTCGATCCAGCAACCTTTCGGTTCCTGGCCCAATGCTCTAATCACTAGGATACCTGTCGCCCCACAATACCCCATAATGACAAAGAAAAAACAGGTATTTCGAATTTTTTGCATTTTTTTTAGATTATTGTTTTTATTATTTTAAAAAAAATAATTGAATCCATTTTTTAATAAAACATATACATAATTTAGTACGCAATTTAAAACATAATTTAGTTTATGTGCTGAGATAGCGTAACTTCCTCCTAATGACATACACTGCTCAAAAAAATAAAGGGAACACTAAAATAACACATCCTAGATCTGAATGAATGAAATATTCTTATTAAATACTTTTTCTTTACATAGTTGAACGTGCTGACAAAATCACACAAACATTATCAATGGAAATCAAATTTATCAACCCATGGAGGTCTGGATTTGGAGTCACACTCAAATTAAAGTGGAAAACCACACTACAGGCTGATCCAACTTTGATGTAATGTCCTTAAAACAAGTCAAAATGAGGCTCAGTAGTGTGTGTGGACTCCATGTGACTGTATGACCTCCCTACAACGCCTGGGCATGCTCCTGATGAGGTGGCGGTTGGTCTCCTGAGGGATCTCCTCCCAGACCTGGACTAAAGCATCCGCCAACTCCTGGACAGTCTGTGGTGCAAGGTGGTGTTGGTGGATGGAGCGAGACATGATGTCCCAGATGTGCTCAATTGGATTCAGGTCTGGGGAACGGGCGGGCCAGTCCATAGCATCAATGGTCTCACATATGGTCTCACAAGGGGTCTGAGGATCTCATCTCGGTACCTAATGGCAGTCAGGCTACCTGTGGCGAGCACATGGAGGGCTGTGCGGCCCCCCAAAGAAATGCCAGCCCACACCATGACTGACCCACCGCCAAACCGGTCATGCTGAAGGATGTTGCAGGCAGCAGAACGTTCTCCACGGCGTATCCAGACTCTGTCACGTCTGTCACATGTGCTCAGTGTGAACCTGCTTTCATCTGTGAAGAGCACAGGGCGCCAGCTGCGAATTTGCCAATCTTGGTGTTCTCTGGCAAATGCTAAACGTCCTGCACGGTGTTGGGCTGTAAGCACAACCCCCACCTGTGGACGTCGGGCCCTCATACCACCCTCATGGAGTCTGTTTCTGACCGTTTGAGTAGACACATGCACATTTGTGGCCTGCTGGAGGTCATTTTGCAGGGCTCTGGCAGTGCTCCTCCTGCTCCTCCTTGCACAAAGGCGGAGGTAGCGGTCCTGCTGCTGGGTTGTTGCACTCCTACGGCCTCCTCCACATCTCCTGATGTACTGGCCTGTCTCAAGGTAGCGCCTCCATGCTCTGGACACTACGCTGACAGACACAGCAAGCCTTCTTCCACAGCTCGCATTGATGTTCCATCCTGGATGAGCTGCACTACCTGAGCCACTTGTGTGGGTTGTAGACTCCTTCTCATGCTACCACTAGCGTGAAAGCACCACCAGCATTCAAAAGTGACCAAAACATCAGCCAGGAAGCATAGAAACTGAGAAGTGGTCTGTGGTCACCACCTGCAGAACCACTCCTTTATTGGTTGTGTCTTTCTAATTGCCTATAATTTCCACCTGTTGTCTATTCCATTTGCACAACAGCATGTGAAATTTATTGTCAATCAGTGTTGTTTCCTAAGTGGACAGTTTGATTTCACAGAAGTGTGATTGACTTGGAGTTACATTGTGTTGTTTAAGTGTTCCCTTTATTTTTTGAGCAGTGTATATAACCGGGGATGAATAGAAGGCTATTGGGACCAGCTAGGTATAGCATCCAATTTTCCTTCAATCAAGAAAATGTATTTATAAAGCCCTTTTACATCAGCCAATGTCACGAAGTGCTGTCCAGAAACCCAGCCTAAAACCACAAACAGCAAGCAATGCAGGTGTAGAAGCATGGTGGTTAGGAGAAACTCCCTAGAAAGGTCAAAACCTAGGAAGAAACCTACAGAGGACACTGAATAAGACAGGAGAAGTACTCCAGATATAACAGACTGATCCTAGCCCCCGACACATAAACTAGTGTAGCATAATTACTGGAGGATGAGACCTTAAGGGTCGGGAGACACTATGGCCCCTACTGACGATACCCCCGGTCAGGGCCAACCAGGCTGGATATAACCTTACCCACCTTGCCTAAGCACAGCCCCAACACCGCTAGAGGTACATCTTCAACCACCAACTTACAATCCTGAGGCAAGGCCGAGTATAGCCCACAAAGATCTCCGAACCCAATCTGGACAGGAAGTTTACTTCAGAGACGCACCCCTCCTAGGGACGGCATGGAAGAGCACCAGTAAGCCAGTTACTCAGCCCCTGTAACAGGGTTAGAGGCAGAGAATCCCAGTGTAGAGAGGGGAACCTGCCAGGCAGAGACAGCAAGGGTAGTTTGTCGCTCCAGTGTCTTTCCATTCACCTTTACACTCCTGGGCCAGACTACACTAAATCATAGGACCTACTGAAGAGATGAGTCTTCAGTAAAGACTTAAAGGTTGAGACCAAGTCTGCGTCTCTCACATGGGAAGATAAAAAATTGAGCTCTATAGGAGAAGCCCTGCCTCCAGCTGTTTGCTTAGACATTAAACAGAGTAACGCCGAGGTCCTTCACAGTTTTATTTGTGACGACTGTACAACCATCAAGATTAATTTTTCAGATCTAACAGAAGATATCTTTGTTTTTTGGGACCTAGAACTAGCATCTGTGTTTTGTCAGAGTTTAAAAGTATAACATTTGCCGCCTTCCACTTCCTGATGTCTGAAACACAGGCTTCCAGGGAGGGCAATTTTGGGGCTTCACTGTTTATGGTCTGCATAGCAGTGAAAGTTAACATTATGTTTCCGAATGACAACACCAAGATGTATCAAAAGCAGCACTAATGTCTAGGAACACGGGGACAGATGCAGAGCCTTGGTCTGACGCCATTAAAAGGTGATTTACCACCTTTACGAGTGCAGTCTCAGTGCTATGATGGGGTCTAAAACCAGACTGAAGTGTTTCGTATACATTGTTTGTCTTCAAGAATATATATTTTCTGGGTCAAGGTTTGGCTTTTTCAAGAGAGGCTTTATTACTGCCACTTTTAGTGAGTTTGGTGCACATCCGGTGGATAGAGAGCCATTTATTATGTTCAACATAGGAGGGCCAAGCACAGGAAGCAGCTCTTTCAGTAGTTTAGTTGGAATAGGGTCCAGTATGCAGCTTGAAGGTTTAGAGGCCATGATTATTTACATCAATGTGTCAAGAGATATAGAATTAAAAAACTTGAGTGTCTCCCATGATCCTAGGTCCTGGCAGAGTTGTGCAGACTCAGGACAACTGAGCTTTGGAGAAATACACAGATTTAAAGAGGAGTCCGTAATTTGCTTTCTAATGATCATAATCTTTTTGTCAAAGAAGTTCAAGAATTTATCACTGCTGAAGTGAGCAGTGAGGGCTCTTCGATACTGCAAGGTACTGTCTTTCCAAGTAAAACTTCCAGTTTGGTGTAGTGCCATTTCCGTTCCAATTTTCTGGAAGCTTGCTTCAGTGCTCAGATATTTTCTGTATACCAGGGGGCTAGTTTCTTATGACAAATGTTTTTGTTTTTAGGGGTGCGACCGCATCTTGGGTATTGCGCAATGTTGAATTGAGTTCCTCAGTCAGGTGGTTAACTGATTGTTGTACTCTGATATCCTTGGGTAGGTGGAGGGAGACTGGAAAGGCATCTAGGAATCTTTGGGTTGTCTGAGAATTTATAGCACAGCTTTTGGTGATCTTTGGTTGGGATCTGAGCTGATTATTTGTTGCGATTGCAAACGTAATAAAATGGTGGTCCGATAGTCCAGGATTCTGAGGAAAAACATTAAGATCCACAACATTTATTCCACAGGACAAAAAACTAGGTCCAGAGTATGACTGTGGCAGTGAGTAGGTCCGGAGACATGTTGGACTAAACCCACTGAGTCGATGATGGCTCCGAAAGCCTTTTGGAGTGGGTCTGTGGACTTTTCCATGTGGATATTAAAGTCACCAAAAATGTGACTATTATCTGCCAAGATTACAACGTCCGATAGGAATTCAGGGAACTCAGTGAGAAACACTGTACATGGCCCAGGAGGCCTGTAAACAGTAGCTATAAAAGGTGATTGAGTAGGCAGCATAGATTTCATGACTTGAAGCTCAAAAGACGAAAACGCAGACATTTTTTTTTGTAAATGGAAATATGGTATCATAAACATTAGCAACATCTCCGCCTTTGCGGGATGCTCGGGGGATATGGTCACTAGTGTAACCAGGAGGAGAGGCCTCATTTAACACAGTAAATCCATCAGGCTTAAGCCATGATTCAGTCGGGCCAATCACATCAAGATTATGATCAGTGATTAGTTCATTGACTATAACTGCCTTGGAAGTGAGGGATCTAACATTAAGTAGCCCTATTTTGAGATGTGAGGTATCACAATATCTTTCAATAATGACAGGAATGGAGGAGGTCTTTATCCTAGTGAGATTGCTAAGGCGAACACCGCCATGTTTAGTTTTGCCCAACCTAGGTTGAGGCACAGACACTGTCTCAATGGGGATAGCTGAGCTGACTTCACTGACTGTGCTAGTGGCAGACTCCAATATGCTGGCAGGCTAGCTAACAGCCTGCTGCCTGGCCTGCACCCTATTTCATTGTGGAGCAAGAGGAGTCAGAGCCCTGTCTATGTTGGTAGATAAGATGAGAGCACCCCTCCAGCTAGGATGGAGTCTGTCACTCCTCAACAGGCCAGGATTTTTCCTGGTTGTGGTGAGTCTCAGAAAGAGGGCAAATTATCTACCAATTCTATCTTTTGGGAGGGGCAGAAACCAGTTTTCAGCCAGTGATTGAGTTGTGAGAGTCTGCTATCGAGCTCATCACTCCCCCTAACTGGGAGGGGGCCAGAGACACTTACTGGTCATTACCTGTCAGATTGAGAGGGGGAGCGGCACCTCCCTGTGGCAGAAGTTGGTCATTACCTGTCAGATTGCAAGGGGGAGAGGCACCTCCCTGTGGCAGAAGCATCAAATGAGCTGCGTTTTTCCTTTTTCTGGCCCTTAACCCCTAAACCAATCATACACTATATATAGGGCTGCTATCACCGCTACCATGAAACCAATGTCAGAGTGCTTCTAACAGTTTCCCTTCCTCCTCTGTCCCTGTCCCCATCCCGGGCTCGAACCAGTGATCCTCTTCTTCGCAACACACCACCCTCCTTGACAACGTACCAACCGATTGAGCTATACAAAAGTAACCAAACAGATGGCTCCATCTGAGATATGTCAAGCTAGCCCATTTGTTATCTAATTAACTAGTTTAACATCCAAGCAGGGTTTGTGTGTACTGCAATTAGCTGATTTTTATAATGACCTACAGTATATATACAAAGGTACGTGAACACCCCTTCAAATGAGTGGATTCCGCTATTTTAGCCACACCCGTTGCTGACAGGTGTATAACATTGTGTACACAGCCATGCAATCTCCATAGACAAACATTGGCATTAGAATGGCGTTGCTGAAGAGCTCAGAGACTTTCAACATGTCACTGTCAAATGATGCCACCTTTCCAACAAGTCAATTCGTCAAAGGTCTGGCCTGCTGGAGCAACTGAAAGTGCTGCTATTGTGAAGTGGAATCATCTAGGAGCAACAATGAATCACAATTCACCATCTGGCAGTCCCAGGAACAAATCTCGATTTGGCGGATGCCAGGAGAGCGCAACCTCTCCCTATGCATAGTGCCAAATGTAAAGTTTGGTGGAGGAGGAATAATGGTCTGGGGCTGTTTTTCATGGTTTGGGCCCCTCAGTTCCAGTGAAGGGAAATCTTAACGTTACATTCTAGATTATTCCGTGCTTGTGGCAACCATTTGCTGAAAGGCCCTTTCCTGTTTCAGCATGACAATGCACAAAGCGAGGTCCATTCAGAAACAGTTTGTCGAGATCATTGTGGAAGAACTTGACAGACCTGCACAGAGCCCTGACCTCAACCCCATAGGACACCTTTGGGATGAATTGGAATGCCAACTGCAAGCCAGGCCTAATCGCCCAACCTCACTTATGCTCTTGTGGCTGAATGGAAGCAAGTCCCTGCAGCAATGTTCCAACATCTAGTGGAACGTCTTCCCAGAAGAGTGGAGGCTGTTATAGCAGCAGAGGGGGGACCAACTCCATATTAAAGTCTTCCCAGAAGAGTGGAGGCTGTTATAGCGGCAAAGGGGGGACCAACTCCATATTAATGCCCATGATTATGGATTTTTTTTTTACCTTTATTTAACATGGCAAGTCAGTTAAGAACAAATTCTTATTTTCAATGACGGTCTAGGAACAGTGGGTTAACTGCCTGTTCAGGGGCAGAACGACAGATTTGTACCTTGTCAGCTCGGGGATTTGAACTTGCAACCTTTCGGTTACTAGTCCAACACTCTAACCACTAGGGTACCCTGCCGCCTCTACATTCTAACCACTAGGCTACCCTGCCGCCTCTACACTCTAACCACTAGGCTACCCTGCCGCCTCTACACTCTAACCACTAGGCTACCCTGCCGCCTCTACACTCTAACCACTAGGCTACCCTGCCGCCTCTACACTCTAACCACTAGGCTACCCTGCCGCCTCTACACTCTACTAACCACTAGGCTACCCTGCCGCCCCAATTTAAAAACGTAGCAACTGCTGGTTGTCCCTTCAAACAAAATCTCTTTCTCTGACCAGTTGTATGAGTATACAATCACCAGAATTTCCAGAATGTTTTGAACAGGCAGTACAGCTCTGTATTTGTAGCCTATGTTTCATTTTATGCAGTGTTCTTTGCTCATCTTCATCAAGGGTGCCAATACATTTTGGAGGTGACTGGAGGTGACTGTGGAGGTGACTGCTAAATGTCTATAGTATCTACTGTAATATCTATTGTGGTTTCAGACCATGTCATCACAATCACGGATGTGGATTTTCTTCACGCGTGGAAATTTACAGGGAATGTGATTTTTCTATATTATATTATTATTATTATTATTATTATTACATCATATAGGATGATGTCATTTTGAGTTGTGTGTTTTACTATGGCTGTACAGCGTTCCAAACCTTTACATGTTGGCTCTATCAAAACAAAAACAAAGAAATGTTTTCTTCCCAACATGTTTTTAATGGAAATGGAAAACGGATACTCATGTCTCCAGTCGGCTCGTTGAATCATTAACGAAGGACGACACTCCTAAATCTAAACCCTGACGTCTGTGTGGCTTCATGGCAACTCTCTCTAATAGATATTCTTCTGTTTCCCTTGGCTCCCTACATTGTCAAGTAACAGAGCAGCAAGCCACAGCTGCACCTCATTATGGCCGTAGCTTTACTGGAGCTGTAAAGGGGCCATCTGCAGTTGCTACACATATTTTTAGCTGTAAAGGGGCCATCTGCAGTTGCGACACACATTTTTAGCTGTAAAGGGGCCATCTGCAGTTGCTACACACATTTTTGGCTGTAAAGGGACCATCTGCAGTTGCTACACACATTTTTAGCTGTAAAGGGGCCATCTGCAGTTGCGACACACATTTTTAGCTGTAAAGGGGCCATCTGCAGTTGCGACACACATTTTTAGCTGTAAAGGGGCCATCTGCAGTTGCGACACACATTTTTAGCTGTAAAGGGGCCATCTGCAGTTGCTACACACATTTTTGGCTGTAAAGGGACCATCTGCAGTTGCTACACACATTTTTAGCTGTAAAGGGGCCATCTGCAGTTGCGACACACATTTTTAGCTGTAAAGGGGCCATCTGCAGTTGCGACACACATTTTTAGCTGTAAAGGGGCCATCTGCAGTTGCTACACACATTTTTGGCTGTAAAGGGACCATCTGCAGTTGCGACACACATTTTTAGCTGTAAAGGGACCATCTGCAGTTGCTACATACATTTTTAGCTGTAAAGGGACCATCTGCAGTTGCTACACACATTTTTAGCTGTAAAGGGGCCATCTGCAGTTGCTACACACATTTTGTTTCACTCATAAATGAATGGTATGAATTCTGAAGAATATAACTAAATTCCTCATGAGCTATAGTTTATCTGTCATACCACATCAGAACACAAATATAAGCCTGTTTTACTCCAAGATATTTGTAAACAAAGTGCATTTAAACAAACAGTATACAGCCTCAAAACATGGTTGTAACTATTCTGATAGCATGGCTGGTCAGTCCTTGCATCTGTAGCTCATTCTATGAATTAGAGAATGGCCGCATCCCTCAGCTTTTTACCAAAACAGTAGCGGGGAGTACTCTATCTTATTCATTCAACTGCTGATTGGCCCTTTAATGCAGAAAGGCTGTTTCTGAAGGATGCATCCACCCATAGAGGCGAAGAGAGTGGAGGAGGTTTGATCTGCTCCAGATTGAATCGCTGTTGGAAGAGCTCAGGGCCCTGAGAGCAGAACTGTTGCTGTACAGAAGGATCAGTTTGGCCTTTTACAATCTAATCTTTTACAATCTAATGAATAAGAATATGGACAGATGGATGGATGCCACTCTGAGCTGCTTCGCTGTGCACGTAGTGAAGGAGTGAAGAACGTCAGTTTCATAATATCCCAATGAGTTGTGATGCCACCTTGTGGCTTGTAGGCCCCCGTCTCTCTTCAGTTCAAATGGTAGAAAGGTTGCAGCAGAAATCAGACCACAACTAAATACATACAGAACCAAGAGAGAAAAGAACACAGACATTCATATTCTGGAAATGGGATTATCTTTGATGGTTTGACTGTACAATAATTAATTAACTCAGAAACGGCAACTGGTCTCTAACCTGTAAGAAGGCAGTCAAACCCTGAGTCTGTCTTTCCCAGTACGTTCAAACCCTGAGTCTGTCTTTCCCAGTACGTTCAAACCCTGAGTCTGTCTTTCCCAGTACGTTCAAACCCTCAGTCTGTCTTTCCCAGTACGTTCAAACCCTGAGTCTGTCTTTCCCAGTACGTTCAAACCCTGAGTCTGTCTTTCCCAGTACGTTCAAACCCTGAGTCTGTCTTTCCCAGTACGTTCAAACCCTGAGTCTGTCTTTCCCAGTACGTTCAAACCCTGAGTCTGTCTTTCCCAGTACGTTCAAACCCTGAGTCTGTCTTTCCCAGTATGTTCAAACCCTGAGTCTGTCTTTCCCAGTACGTTCAAACCCTGAGTCTGTCTTTCCCAGTACGTTCAAACCCTGAGTCTGTCTTTCCCAGTACGTTCAAACCCTGAGTCTGTCTTTCCCAGTACGTTCAAACCCTGAGTCTGTCTTTCCCAGTACGTTCAAACCCTGAGTCTGTCTTTCCCAGTACGTTCAAACCCTCAGTCTGTCTTTCCCAGTACGTTCAAACCCTGAGTCTGTCTTTCCCAGTACGTTCAAACCCTGAGTCTGTCTTTCCCAGTACGTTCAAACCCTCAGTCTGTCTTTCCCAGTACGTTCAAACCCTGAGTCTGTCTTTCCCAGTACGTTCAAACCCTGAGTCTGTCTTTCCCAGTACGTTCAAACCCTCAGTCTGTCTTTCCCAGTACGTTCAAACCCTGAGTCTGTCTTTCCCAGTACGTTCAAACCCTCAGTCTGTCTTTCCCAGTACATTCATACCCGGCGCTACACAAAACACAGAAATAAAATATAAAACATTCATTACCTTTGACGAGATTCTTTGTTGGCACTCCTATATGTCCCATAAACATCACAATTGGGGGGGTTTTTTTCGATTAAATCGGTCCTTGTGTACCCAAAATGTCAATTTATGAAGACCGTCAGATCCAGTAAAAACACATTTTTTAAACGCGACGTTATTTTTTAAAATTAAAAAAGTTGCCTATAAACTTTGACAAAACACTTCAAACTACTTCTGTAATCCAACTTTAGGTATTACTAAACGTTAATAAATGATCAAATTGATCACGGAGCGATCTGTATTCAATAGGCACAAGTTTGGGAAACGTAGTCAACTTTTCCGGTTCCATTGTTTACAGCTGTGGACTTGACAACTGGATGTGGCTATTACTCAGATGACCAACGATTTAGTTGAATCAAAATCACAACACTGGCGACATCGTGTGGAAGCTATAGGAACTGTATTCTCAGCCTTAACTATTTTTCCTTCCAATAGACAATACATGGACTGGCGGATTGATTTT
This sequence comes from Oncorhynchus masou masou, assembly GCF_036934945.1. Lineage (NCBI taxonomy): Eukaryota > Metazoa > Chordata > Actinopteri > Salmoniformes > Salmonidae > Oncorhynchus > Oncorhynchus masou. The sequence goes on from NW_027016895.1 coordinate 25,148, forward strand.
TTCTCCGTCGATTTAGTGACCAGGTTTTCTGGCGATTTTGACCACGGAACTCGTTCTGTTATTGTCACAGACATCAGTTCTAGAAACTTCAGAGTGTTTTCTATGCACACATACTAATCATATGCATATACTATATTCCTGGCATGAGTAGCAGGATGTTGAAATGTTGCGCAATTTTTAACAGAATGTTGAAAAAAGTAGCCCGACCTCTAAGAGGTTTTAAGACAAAAACATAAGGAGGGTGGTTGGTCGGGTGGATGGGTAGGTGTATAAGGCAAATGTCTAGCAACCCAAAGGCTACGTGTTCAATTCTCATCGTGGACATTTTTTAGCTAATGTTTCAGCCAGCTAGCTGCCTTGCTAACGTTAGTCACAACAAATTGGAATTAGTGACGTATCTTACATTTAGCAAATTCATAACATATCATACAAATTGTAATTCAAAATATATCATACGAAATGGATTATGGACATCCACAAATGAATATGTACAGTACCAAACGAAACATAAAATATCACACTAAAATGAGAGTCTCGGATTTACGTAAACAACAAACAAATGCTCTGAGAGTAGGTTGCAGCGCAGTAACAGTGGACCTAAGGCTCCACTAATGGTGCATGTTTTAAACCCCATACACTAAACATTTCAATTCATGCTTTAATGTTTATATCCACACTATATTATTTAACAATGAACCTAAACCCCTATGTAGCCAGAGGCTCACAGGTTTGATATTCAGACAGACGGACGGACGGACGGACGGACGGACGGGACGGACGGACGGACGGACAGGACGGACAGACAGACAGACAGACAGACAGACAGACAGACAGACAGACAGACAGACAGACAGACAGACAGACAGACAGACAGACAGACAGACAGACAGACAGACAGAGAGTCCAGTGTACTGACCGGGCCCCCACAGTCCTGTTTGTAAATTGGTAGTTACCATGCTGGGTCCTAAGCTCACAGCCTGAAACGTGACCTGGAGTCACAGCATTTAATATCTCTACCTCTCTCTCTACCTCTCTCTCTCTACCTCTCTCTCTACCTCTCTCTCTACCTCTCTCTCTACCTCTCTATCTCCTCTCTCCCCTCTCTCTCCATCTCTCTCTCTCGACCTCTCTCTCTACCTCCCTCTCTCTACCTCTACCTCCCTCTCTCTACCTCTACCTCTCTCTACCTCTCTCTCCACCTCTCTCTCTACCTATCTCTCTATTTCTCTCTCTGCCTCTCTCTCTACCTCTCTACCTCTACCTCTCTCTCTCTACCTCGCTCTCTCTCCTCTCTCTACCTCTCTCTCTACCTCCCTCTCTCTACATCTACCTACCTCTCTTTCTACCTCTCTCCACCTCTCTCTCTACCTCTCTCTATCTCTCTCTCTGCCTCTCTCTCTGCCTCTCTCTCCACCTCTCTCTCTCTACCTCTCTCTCTCTATCTCTCTCTACCTCTCTCTCTACCTCTCTCTCTACCTCCCTCTCTCTACCTCTCTCTCCTCTCTCTCTACCTCTCTCTCCATCTCTCTCTCCTCTCTCTCTACCTCTCTACCTCTCTCTCTACCACCCTCTTTCTACCTCTACCTCTCTCTACCTCTCTCTCTCCTCTCTCTCTACCTCTCTCTCCATCTCTCTCTCCTCTCTCTCTACCTCTCTACCTCTACCTCTACCTCTCTCTCTCAACCTCTCTCTCTCTACCTCTCTTTCTACCTCTCTCTCCACCTCTCTCTCTACCGCTCTCTCTACCTCTCTCTCTCTACCTCTCTCTCCACCTCTCTCTCTCCACCTCTCTCTCTCTACCTCTCTCTCTCTACCTCTCTCTCTCTACCTCTCTCTCTCTCTCTCTACCTCTCTCTCTCTACCTCTCTCTCTCTACCTCTCTCTCTATCTACCTCTCTCTCTATCTACCTCTCTCTCTCTACCTCGCTACCTCTACCTCTCTACCTCTCTCTCTACCTCTCTCTCTACCTCTCTCTATCTACCTCTCTCTCTCTCTACCTCTCTCTCTCTCTCTACCTCTCTCTCTACCTCTCTCTACCTCTCTCTCTCTCTACCTATCTCTCTCTACCTCTCATTCTACCTCTCTACCTCTCTCTCTATCTCTCTACCTCTCTCCACCTCTCTCCCCACCTCTCTCTCTACCTCTATCTCCCTCTCTCTACCTCTACCTCTCTCTCTACCTCTCTCTCTCTGCCCTCTCTCCACTCTCTCTCTCAACCTCTCTCTCTCTACCTCTCTTTCTACCTCTCTCTCCACTCTCTCTACCGCTCTCTCTACCTCTCTCTCTACCTCTCTCTCCACCTCTCTCTCTCCACCTCTCTCTCTCTACCTCTCTCTCTCTACCTCTCTCTCTCTCTCTACCTCTCTCTCTACCTCTCTCTATCTCTCTCTCTACCTCTCTCTCTCTACCTCTCTCTCTCTCTACCACTCTCTCTACCTCTCTACCTCTACCTCTCTACCTCTCTCTCTCTCTACCTCTCTCTCTACCTCTCTCTCTATCTACCTCTCTCTCTACCTCTCTCTCTATCTACCTCTCTCTCTCTCTCTACCTCTCTCTCTCTACACCTCTCTCTCTACCTCTCTACCTCTCGCTCTCTCCTCTCTCTCTCTACTTCTCTCTCTACCTCTCTCTCTACCTCTCTCTCTGCCTCTCACTCCACCTCTCTCTCTACCGCTCTCTCTCCACCTCTCTCTCCACCTCTCTCTCTCTACCCCTCTCTCACTACCTCTCTCTCCACCTCTCTCTCTCTTTACCTCTCTCTCTCTCTATACCCTCTCTATACCTATCTCTCTACCTCTCTCTCCACCTCTCTCTCCACCTCTCTCTCTCTACCTCTTTCTCTCTACCTCTCTCTCTATCTCTCTCTCTACCTCTCTCTCTCTACCTCTCTCTCTCTACCTCACTCTACCTCTCTCTCTGCCTCTCTCTCTACCTCTCTCTCTACCTCTCTCTTCCTCAGTTTGTAATGGTGTAGTTATCCAGGAAGACAGTTTGGCTGCATGCAGTCTTCATTAACACAGGATCGTATCACAACAGAAACACTCCTTCCGGGTTCCCACACAGGCCATACGGACGGACCATTTGATGAGCGCTCTCCAGTTTTACCGTTTCTATTCATTCGCTAATGAGACGTTTAAAGAGAGGGGTTGAAATCCAGCCTGTCATTTTTACCATATGAAATAACATCCAACATCTGGTTTTGATGGCCTCCTATTTTACATGTAAACCTGCCAGATGGTTTTACAGTGATGGTGTAGCAGGGCCCTGTAGGGTGTAGGGTTTACGGTTTAGGGTTTAAGGTGTAGTGTTTAGAGTGTAGGGTTTAGTGTGTACTGTGTAGGGTTTAGGGTGTAGGGTTTAGGTTGTAGGGTTTAAGGTGTAGGGTTTAGGGTGTGCGCCTAGACAGTCTTCTAGATTGTTTACGGCCTGTTGATAATGAAGCTCCTCTCCTAGACTGTCCCTGAACTTTTGTGTGTTTCTTTCGTAGGACTAACAGAGGCCCTATATCGTATTTGTCCCCCAGACTGACCCCCCCGTCCCCGTCCGTCCGTGGAGCTGTTAAACCTGATGATGGAGAACTTTACGGCTGTCGGAGCATCGACCACAGAGACAGAAGGTATCCATCTGAACTGCAGCATGTCCGGGAGGCACAACTTCATCTTCACCCTGATCCCGGTGGTGTACGGCTGTAACTTTGTCATCGGCATGGTGGGGAACAGCATGGTGGTGGCGGTCATCTACCGTTACATGAAGCTGAAGACAGTGGCCAACGTGTTCGTCCTCAACCTAGCCATCTCAGACCTTACCTTCCTGATCACCCTGCCCATGTGGGCCACCTTCACAGCCACAGGCTACCAGTGGCCCTTCGGTGGGTTCCTGTGTAAGGCCAGCGCTGGCCTGGTTATGTTCAACCTCTACAGCTCCATCTTCTTCCTCACCGCGCTCAGCATCGACCGCTACCTGGCCATCGTCCACCCGGTGAGGTCGCGGCAGCGCCGTACTGTGCTCTACGCCCGTATCACCTGCGTCCTGGTTTGGCTCTTCGCCCTCCTGCTGTCCGTCCCCACGGCCCTGACCAGAGACCTGATGCACATCACCAACTACAACATCACCACGTGTGGCGTACTGCACCCTGAGGTTTGACATGAATATGGCTCCTTTCACAATGTGACTCTTAAACGGGCACCTCTGTGTAAATACTTGTAATTGTTGTCTTTACTGTTGTTGTTTTCAACTGAATTGAGTGTAAAGAGTTTAAAGTATCAGTCTTTCCCACCTGCTATCTACCATCCGGCTGGAGCATCCTACTGCTTTTAATAATCTAGTCAATTTAACCAATCACTCAATCAGGGCTCCAGGCACCTCCTCCTCATCATCAGCCTGATGAAGAGCATCCTGGGATTCCTGGTTCCCTTCCTCATTATCATATCATGCTACTGCCTGATTGGTCAAGCCCTGGTCAGGGCGAGGAGCATCCAGAAGACCACCCGGTCGAGAGACGATGAGGTGTTGAGGATGCTGGCGGCAGCTGTCCTGGCCTTCTTCCTGTGTTGGATGCCTCACCAGGTGGGAGGAGACTCCCTCCACACACACACACACACACACACACACACACACATAATATTCAGGTATTATCCCGTTGTTATCCAGTTATTATCCCGTTGTTATTCAGGTATTATCCCGTTGTTATTCAGTTATTATCCCGTTGTTATTCAGGTATTATCCCCTTGTTATTCAGGTATTATCCCGTTGTTATTCAGGTATTATCCCGTTGTTATTCAGGTATTATCCCGTTGTTATTCAGGTATTATCCCGTTGTTATGCAGGTATTATCCCGTTGTTATTCAGGTATTATCCCGTTGTTATTCAGGTATTATCCCGTTGTTATTCAGGTATTATCCCGTTGTTATTCAGGTATTATCCCGTTGTTATTCAGGTATTATCTCGTTGTTATTCAGGTATTATCCGTTGTTATTCAGGTATTATCCCGTTGTTATTCAGGTATTATCCCGTTGTTATTCAGGTATTATCCCGTTGTTATTCAGGTATTATCCCGTTGTTATTCAGGTATTATCCCGTCGTTATTCAGTTATTATCCCGTTGTTATTCAGGTATTATCCCGTTGTTATGCAGGTATTATCCCGTTGTTATTCAGGTATTATCCCGTTGTTATTCAGGTATTATCCCGTTGTTATTCAGGTATTATCCCGTTGTTATTCAGTTATTATCCCGTTGTTATTCAGGTATTATCCGTTGTTATTCAGGTATTATCCGTTGTTATCCAGTTATTATCCGTTGTTATTCAGGTATTATCCGTTGTTATTCAGGTATTATCCCGTTGTTATTCAGGTATTATCCCGTTGTTATTCAGGTTTTATCCGTTGTTATTCAGGTATTATCCGTTGTTATCCAGTTATTATCCCGTTGTTATTCAGGTATTATCCCGTTGTTATTCAGGTATTATCCCGTTGTTATTCAGGTATTATCCCGTCGTTATTCAGGTATTATCCCGTTGTTATTCAGGTATTATCCCGTTGTTATTCAGGTATTATCCCGTTGTTATTCAGGTATTATCCCGTTGTTATTCAGGTATTATCCCGTCGTTATTCAGGTATTATCCCGTTGTTATTCAGTTATTATCCCGTTGTTATTCAGGTATTATCCCGTTGTTATTCAGGTATTATCCGTTGTTATTCAGGTATTATCCGTTGTTATTCAGGTATTATCCCGTTGTTATTCAGGTATTATCCCGTTGTTATTCAGGTATTATCCCGTTGTTATTCAGTTATCCAGGTATTATCCCATTGTTATTCAGGTATTATCCCGTTGTTATTCAGGTATTATCCCGTTGTTATTCAGTTATTATCCCGTCGTTATTCAGGTATTATCCCGTTGTTATTCAGGTATTATCCCGTTGTTATTCAGGTATTATCCCGTTGTTATTCAGGTATTATCCCGTTGTTATTCAGGTATTATCCCGTTGTTATTCAGGTATTATCCCGTTGTTATTCAGGTATTATCCCGTTGTTATTCAGGTATTATCCCGTTGTTATTCAGGTATTATCCCGTTGTTATTCAGGTATTATCCCGTTGTTATTCAGGTATTATCCCGTTGTTATTCAGGTATTATCCCGTTGTTATCCAGTTATTATCCGTTGTTATTCAGGTATTATCCGTTGTTATTCAGGTATTATCCCGTTGTTATTCAGGTATTATCCCGTTGTTATTCAGGTATTATCCCGTTGTTATTCAGTTATTATCCCGTTGTTATTCAGGTATTATCCCGTTGTTATCCAGGTATTATCCCGTTGTTATTCAGTTATTATCCCGTTGTTATTCAGTTATTATCCCGTTGTTATTCAGGTATTATCCCGTTGTTATTCAGGTATTATCCCGTTGTTATGCAGGTATTATCCCGTTGTTATCCAGTTATTATCCCGTTGTTATTCAGGTATTATCCCGTTGTTATTCAGGTATTATCCCGTTGTTATTCAGTTATTATCCCGTTGTTATTCAGGTATTATCCCGTTGTTATTCAGGTATTATCCCGTTGTTATCCAGTTATTATCCCGTTGTTATTCAGGTATTATCCCGTTGTTATTCAGGTATTATCCCGTTGTTATTCAGGTATTATCCCGTTGTTATTCAGGTTTTATCCCGTTGTTATTCAGGTATTATCCCGTTGTTATCCAGTTATTATCCCGTTGTTATTCAGGTATTATCCCGTTGTTATTCAGGTATTATCCCGTTGTTATTCAGGTATTATCCCGTCGTTATTCAGGTATTATCCCGTTGTTATTCAGGTATTATCCCGTCGTTATTCAGGTATTATCCCGTTGTTATTCAGGTATTATCCCGTTGTTATTCAGGTATTATCCCGTCGTTATTCAGGTATTATCCCGTTGTTATTCAGTTATTATCCCGTTGTTATTCAGGTATTATCCCGTTGTTATTCAGGTATTATCCCGTTGTTATTCAGTTATCCAGGTATTATCCCATTGTTATTCAGGTATTATCCCGTTGTTATTCAGGTATTATCCCGTTGTTATTCAGTTATTATCCCGTTGTTATTCAGGTATTATCCCGTTGTTATTCAGGTATTATCCCGTTGTTATTCAGGTATTATCCCGTTGTTATTCAGGTATTATCCCGTTGTTATTCAGTTATTATCCCGTTGTTATTCAGGTATTATCGTTGTTATTCAGGTATTATCCGTTGTTATTCAGGTATTATCCGTTGTTATTCAGGTATTATCCCGTCGTTATTCAGGTATTATCCGTTGTTATTCAGTTATTATCCCGTTGTTATTCAGGTATTATCCGTTGTTATTCAGGTATTATCCCGTTGTTATTCAGGTATTATCCCGTTGTTATCCAGTTATTATCCCGTTGTTATTCAGGTATTATCCCGTTGTTATTCAGGTATTATCCGTTGTTATTCAGGTATTATCCCGTCGTTATTCAGGTATTATCCGTTGTTATTCAGTTATTATCCGTTGTTATTCAGGTATTATCCGTTGTTATTCAGGTATTATCCCGTTGTTATTCAGGTATTATCCCGTTGTTATTCAGGTATTATCCGTTGTTATTCAGGTATTATCCGTCGTTATTCAGGTATTATCCCGTGTTATTCAGTTATTATCCCGTTGTTATTCAGGTATTATCCCGTTGTTATTCAGGTATTATCGTTGTTATTCAGGTATTATCCCGTTGTTATTCAGGTATTATCCCGTTGTTATTCAGGTATTATCCGTTGTTATTCAGGTATTATCCCGTTGTTATTCAGTTATTATCCCGTTGTTATTCAGGTATTATCCCGTTGTTATTCAGGTATTATCCCGTTGTTATTCAGGTATTATCCCGTTGTTATTCAGGTATTATCCCGTTGTTATTCAGGTATTATCCCGTTGTTATCCAGTTATTATCCCGTTGTTATTCAGGTATTATCCCGTTGTTATCCAGTTATTATCCCGTTGTTATTCAGTTATTATCCCGTTGTTATCCAGGTATTATCCCGTTGTTATTCAGGTATTATCCCGTTGTTATTCAGGTATTATCCCGTTGTTATTCAGGTATTATCCCGTTGTTATTCAGTTATTATCCCGTTGTTATTCAGGTATTATCCCGTTGTTATGCAGGTATTATCCCGTTGTTATTCAGGTATTATCCCGTCGTTATTCAGGTATTATCCCGTTGTTATTCAGGTATTATCTCGTTGTTATTCAGGTATTATCCCGTTGTTATTCAGGTATTATCTCGTTGTTATTCATGTATTATCCCGTTGTTATTCAGGTATTATCCCGTTGTTATTCAGGTATTATCCCGTTGTTATTCAGGTATTATCCCGTTGTTATTCAGGTATTATCCCGTTGTTATTCAGGTATTATCCCGTTGTTATGCAGGTATTATCCCGTTGTTATTCAGTTATTATCCCGTTGTTATCCAGTTATTATCCCGTTGTTATTCAGGTATTATCCCGTTGTTATTCAGTTATTATCCCGTTGTTATTCAGGTATTATCCCGTTGTTATTCAGTTATTATCCCGTTGTTATTCAGTTATTATCCCGTTGTTATTCAGGTATTATCCCGTTGTTATCCAGGTATTATCCCGTTGTTATTCAGTTATTATCCCGTTGTTATTCAGTTATTATCCCGTTGTTATTCAGGTATTATCCCGTTGTTATTCAGGTATTATCCCGTTGTTATGCAGGTATTATCCCGTTGTTATTCAGGTATTATCCCGTTGTTATTCAGGTATTATCCCGTTGTTATTCAGGTATTATCCCGTTGTTATTCAGGTATTATCCCGTTGTTATTCAGGTATTATCCCGTTGTTATTCAGGTATTATCCCGTTGTTATTCAGGTATTATCCCGTTGTTATGCAGGTATTATCCCGTTGTTATCCAGTTATTATCCCGTTGTTATTCAGGTATTATCCCGTTGTTATTCAGTTATTATCCCGTTGTTATCCAGTTATTATCCCGTCGTTATTCAGGTATTATCCCGTTGTTATGCAGGTATTATCCCGTTGTTATTCAGTTATTATCCCGTTGTTATTCAGGTATTATCCCGTTGTTATTCAGGTATTATCCCGTTGTTATTCAGGTATTATCCCGTTGTTATTCAGGTATTATCCCGTCGTTATTCAGGTATTATCCCGTTGTTATTCAGTTATTATCCCGTTGTTATTCAGGTATTATCCCGTTGTTATTCAGGTATTATCCCGTTGTTATTCAGGTATTATCCCGTCGTTATTCAGGTATTATCCCGTTGTTATTCAGTTATTATCCCGTTGTTATTCAGGTATTATCCCGTTGTTATTCAGGTATTATCCCGTTGTTATTCAGGTATTATCCCGTTGTTATTCAGGTATTATCTCGTTATTATCCTGTTATTATTCTGTTATTATCTCGTTATTATCTTGTTATTATTCGGTTATTATCTCGTTGTTATTCTGTTATTATCCCGTTATTATTCAGTTATTTTCTCATTTGTATTCCGTTATTATCTTGTTATTATCTTGTTATTATTCGGTTATTATCTCGTTATTATCTTGTTATTATTCGGTTATTATCTCATTGTTATTCTGTTATTATTCTGTTATTATCTCGTTATTATCTCTTTATTATCTCGTTATTATCTCGTTATTGTTCGGTTATTATCTCGTTATTATTCGGTTATTATCTCATTATTAACTCGTTATTATCTTGTTATTATTCGGTTATTATCTCGTTATTATCTCGTTATTATCTTGTTATTATTCGGTTATTATCTCGTTATTATCTCATTATTATCTTGTTATTATCTTGTTATTATTCGGTTATTATCTCGTTATTATCTCGTTATTATCTTGTTATTATTCGGTTATTATATCGTTATTATCTCGTTATCATCTCATTATTATTCTGTTATTATCTCATTATTATTCAGTTATCCTGTTGTTTTCCTGTTCCTCCCTGAATGTTCTCTTGGAGTGATGAGGAATGTCCTTTTGTCTTTCTAGAGTTGTAAAGTTAATGTAATCTCTTCCCCATCTTAGGTATTCCACTTCATGGAGCTCCTGGCCCAGCTAAAGGTTATAACTAACTGTGTGATGGTGGACGTCATCGACACGGCCATGCCCTTCACCATCTGCATCGCATTTCTCAACAGGTAGCCTAGAGGTTCATCTGGGAAAACCCAGAACTAAAATCTCACGTAATTGAATTAGATGTTAAGTGTATCTACGATATATAACCTAGAGGTTAAAGGGGCAGGCAACTGGAAGGTCAACTGGAAGGTCACTGGTTCGAATTTTGACCCTAACTGGGGAAAATCTACCCTTGGTACCTGTCTATTTCTTTCCTCTCCTTGCCACTCCTTGTCATGCTAAACATGTTTGGCATTATAACGTAGAGAACAAGGAGTGGAATGACAGCACAAACATGGCTGGATTTCAGGAACGTTGCATTGACAATAATAAAGTATTATCTGATGTTATGTTATATCGCCAGCTGTGTCAACCCCATCCTCTACGGCTTCGTGGGACAGAACTTCAGGAAGAACCTGGTCCTACTGCTCCGCTGCTCCCCCGCTGGCCTGGCTGGGACACATCCCTCCATCATCTCTAAGATGTCCACCCTGTCCTACCGCCCCTCTGAGGCCCTGCACCTCACCAACAAGAACAATGTCTGATGTGAGGAGGGAAGGAGTGTGTAGCTGTGTAATTCCTTGGCTCTTCTGGTTGTGTCAAGTGAGGAGTATGAAGGAATACACATTGTGGATGCCTCCCAAATGGCCCCCTAGTCCCTATATAGTGCCCTTTGGGCCCTGGTCAAAAGTAGTGCACTATATAGGGAATAGGGTGCAATTTGGTACACATCCCCAACTGTTATACCAAGCACTGAACCGTGGTTAGAAGTTGTACTGTAGAACTGTAGAGAAATACAGGTAGAACATGACTATTAAATACTGAGGCAATGTTCCTTTGTGTCTGAATCATGAGTCCATGAGACAGATTTGTTCACTGCCTTGTACAACATACAGCAGATGTGCATGGTGAGCTAACAGATGTCATTGTAATGCAGCTTTAGAACAAAACAGCTGCGTTATTTCTGTTTAAATACTGATGTGAAATACTATTACTGTAGTTTGGTATTCATGTTTTTTTGTTGTCACACAGGTACATAGATATGTAAGCAGGAGCATATATACAGTATTTATACTGCACATTCAGTAAATGTTACCTTTGAATATACTGTAGCTGAGATTAAAGTGATGAGTGAGAAAGTTACTGATGCAGAAATATCATACCACTCACTATTACAATAACAGGGGAGGTTAGCATTTTATAGCATACCATCAAGACATGCTAACCTCTCACCATTACAATAACAGGGGAGGTTAGCATTTTATAGCATACCATCAATACATGCTAACCTCTCACCATTACAATAACAGGAGAGGTTAGCATGTTATATCATACCCCCAAGACATGCTAACCTCTCACTATTACAATAACAGGGGAGGTTATCATTTATATCATACCCCCAAGACATGCAACCTCTCACCATTACAATAACAGGGGAGGTTAGCATTTTATATCATATCTCCAAGACATGCTAACCTCTCACCATTACAATAACAGGGGAGGTTAGCATTTTATATCATACCCCCAAGACATGCTAACCTCTCACCATTACAATAACAGGGGAGGTTAGCATTTATATCATACCCCCAAGACATGCTAACCTCTCACCATTACAATAACAGGGGAGGTTAGCATTTTATATCATACCCCCAAGACATGCTAACCTCTCACCATTACAATAACAGGGGAGGTTAGCATTTATATCATACCCCCAAGACATGCTAACCTCTCACCATTACAATAACAGGGGAGGTTAGCATTTATATCATACCCCCAAGACATGCTAACCTCTCACCATTACAATAACAGGGGGGGTTAGCATTTTTGGGAGGGGAGGTATGATATTTGTGCTTCTGTAACTTTCTTTCTCATCACTATTCATGATTCATTCAGAATTATCCGTTACCACGGTAACATCCACATTAATGTAGAAGTGTTTAGAAACACATTCTATTCTTATTTACAATAAAAGTGACTCCAAAATGACACAATACATTATTTAACCTTTATTTCTATTAGGCACAAAATAATCTGAAACAGAACCAAAACAAACAAACAACAAATGCATCCAACAAGTTTGTAGAGTCACAAGCTTGATGTAATCATTGCACGCTAGGAATATGGGACCAAATACTAAACTATCGACAACTTTAATACACATATAAGTGAATTTGTCCCAATACTTTTGGTTCCCTAAAATGGGGCCTATGTACAAGAAGTGCTGTAATTTGAAACGGTTCACCCGATATGGATGAAAATAACCTCAAATGAAAGCTAGTCAGCCATTTAACCTTGTAGTCATTGTACCATTTCAATTGTTACTGTCCCAGTACTATTGGAGCTCACTGTATTTGTCCTATTTTACACATCTAAGTGTAGCTACAAGCTTAGCTACCGTACAGGCCTGTACACTCCCATGATACACTGAAAGATGTCTAACGTACAGGCCTGTACACTCCCATGATACACTGAAAGATGTCTAACGTACAGGCCTGTACACTCCCATGATACACTGAAAGATGTCTACCCTACAGGCCTGTACACTCCCATAATACACTGAAAGATGTCTACCATACAGGCCTGTACACTCCCATGATACACTGAAAGATGTCTAACGTACAGGCCTGTACACTCCCATGATACACTGAAAGATGTCTACCATACAGGCCTGTACACTCCCATAATACACTGAAAGATGTCTACCATACAGGCCTGTACACTCCCATGATACACTAAATAGAATGACTCACCTAGCCTGCCGTCAGCAAGTGCACGATACACTGAAAGATGTCTACTACTCTGCTCAACTTGTAATTGTAAAGTTGATGATCTATGTAACTTCTGTGACTGTGTTTGGTGGTACCAACACCATGTGACTGTGTTTGGTGGTACCAACACCACGTGACTGTATGTTTGGTGGTACCAACACCATGTGACTGTGTTTGGTAGTACCAACACCATGTGAATGTGTTTGGTAGTACCAACACCATGTGACTGTGTTTGGTAGTACCAACACCATGTGACTGTGTGTTTGGTAGTACCAACACCATGTGACTGTGTTTGGTAGTACCAACACCATGTGACTGTGTTTGGTAGTACCAACACCATGTGACTGTGTTTGGTAGTAACAACACCATGTGACTGTGTTTGGTGGTACAAACACCGTGTGACTGTGTTTGGTGGTACCAACACCATGTGACTGTGTTTGGTAGTACCAACACCATGTGACTGTGTGGTTGGTAGTACCAACACCATATGACTGTGTTTGGTAGTACCAACACCATGTGACTGTGTGTTTGGTGGTACCAACACCATGTGACTGTGTGTTTGGTAGTACCAACACCATGTGACTGTGTTTGGTGGTACCAACACCATGTGATTGTGTTTGGTAGTACCAACACCATGTGACTGTGTTTGGTAGCACCAACACCATGTGTCTGTGTTTGGTAGTACCAACACCATGTGACTGTGTTTGGTGGTACCAACACCATGTGACTGTGTGGTTGGTAGTACCAACACCATGTGCCTGTGTTTGGTGGTACCAACACCATGTGACTGTGTTTGGTAGTACCAACACCATGTGTCTGTGTTTGGTTGTACCAACACCATGTGACTGTGTGGTTGGTAGTACCAACACCATGTGACTGTATGTTTGGTGGTACCAACACCATGTGACTGTGTTTGGTAGTACCAACACCATGTGACTCTGTTTGGTAGTACCAAGACCATGTGACTGTGTGGTTGGTAGTACCAACACCATGTGACTGTATGTTTGGTGGTACCAACACCATGTGATTGTGTTTGGTAGTACCAAAACCATGTGACTGTGTTTGGTAGTAGCAACACCATGTGACTGTGTGTTTGGTAATACCAACACCATGTGACTGTGTGGTTGGTAGTACCAACACCATGTTACTGTATGTTTGGTGGTACCAACACCATGTGACTGTGTGGTTGGTAGTACCAACACCATGTGACAGTGTGGTTGGTAGTACCAACACCATGTGACTGTATGTTTGGTGGTACCAACACCATGTGACTCTGTTTGGTAGTACCAACACCATGTGACTGTGTTTGGTAGTACCAACACCATGTGACTCCGTGGTTGGTAGTACCAACACCATGTGACTGTATGTTTGGTGGTACCAACACCATGTGACTGTGTTTGGTAGTACCAACACCATGTGACAGTGTTTGGTAGTACCAACACCATGTGACTGTGTGTTTGGTAGTACCAACACCATGTGACTGTGTGGTTGGTAGTACCAACACCATGTGACTGTATGTGTGGTGGTACCAACACCATGTGACTGTGTTTGGTAGTACCAACACCATGTGACTGTGTTTGGTAGTACCAACACCATGTGTCTGTGTTTGGTAGTACCAACACCATGTGACTGTGTGGTTGGTAGTACCAACACCATGTGACTGTGTGGTTGGTAGTACCAACACCATGTGACTGTTTGGTAGTACCAACACCATGTGACTGTGTTTGGTGGTACCAACACCATGTGACTGTGTTTGGTCGTACCAACACCATGTGACTGTGTGGTTGGTAGTACCAACACCATGTGACTGTGTGGTTGGTAGTACCAACACCATGTGACTGTTTGGTAGTACCAACACCATGCGACTGTGTTTGGTCGTACCAACACCATGTGACTGTGTGTTTGGTAGTACCAACACCATGTGACTGTGTGTTTGGTAGTACCAACACCATGTGACTCTGTGGTTGGTAGTACCAACACCATGTGACTCTGTGGTTGGTAGTACCAACACCATGTGACTGTGTGTTTGGTAGTACCAACACCATGTGACTGTGTGTTTGGTAGTACCAACACCATGTGACTGTGTGTTTGGTAGTACCAACACCATGTGACTCTGTGGTTGGTAGTACCAACACCATGTGACTCTGTGGTTGGTAGTACCAACACCATGTGACTGTGTGTTTGGTAGTACCAACACCATGTGACTGTGTGTTTGGTAGTACCAACACCATGTGACTGTGTGTTTGGTAGTACCAACACCATGTGACTGGTATTGTGTGTGTGATGTGTTCTTATAGCAATGCCTTTGTATATGGAGATGTAGTGGTTTAATGTGTAGCATCGGTCTGAGAGAAATTCATTTAGCGTCGCCAACCAAGCCTTATGCTTTAACTGTAAAGTAGAGCACCTGAGATTACGGAGATTACGGAGATCTATCCCAACATTCCCAGGTTTTCCAGAAATCCTGGTGGAGGAATCCTGATTTCCTGCACATTCCCTCCTTAATCGTGGAATTTTACAACCAGGATATGGAATATTTGTGGAAAATGACCAGAAACAGCGCTAGGGAGACGTGACGATGAAGATCGAGTTTAACAGAAGCACTCCAGGTGATTCTATTCATTAAGTACATACATGAGGGTGATTCTGTACATTGGGTGTATATTCTGTGTCTGGGCAGATCTGGTGTCTTTGTGGTATTGAAACGTGTTCACATTGTTCTCTAGATATATTGTATTCTGTAAGTGTGCAGTTCATCACAAATACACATAAATATATTAATAAAGCTGAAAACAATCGAGATACGTACATATGCCTGTGATTTGTTATTGCTGGGTATTTCTTCATCGATAGGAACAAAAAGAGGCACAGGGTAGTAATATATTCAACCAGTCGCGCTTCAAAACGCCTGTGTTGTGTCTGATGTTTCTGTTGCTCAGTATGTATTAGAAGAAGAGTACATTTAATAAACCCTCTTTCCATTGATTAACAATCTCAAAATACTATAGTAAGTGCATTAAAACAGGTCCACCTGCAATGTTCTGTATCACCACAATGCATCTGACCAGAACTAGTGCAAAAACCCCAGCCAACCCACTGGGCACACCACGTCATTTAAAACGTCAAAATGTGGGTAATATTTGGTTGACCAAGACAAAAAGACAGCCAGAAGTATGTTGAATTCACAACACGTTATCACTATGATTCTAACCATCTAAAAGCACAACCAACAAAGGAAAACCAATGTCTGATTTGTTGGTTGAGTTGTAACCTAAATGTGTTATCACTGTGAATGTCTGATTTGTTGGTTGAGTCGTCACCTCAATGTGTTATCACTGTGAATGTCTGATTTGTTGGTTGAGTCGTCACCTCAATGTGTTATCACTGTGAATGTCTGATTTGTTGGTTGAGTCGTCACCTAAATGTGTTATCACTGTGAATGTCTGATTTGTTGGTTGAGTTGTCACCTCAATGTGTTATCACTGCACGTTCAACCATTTTTAAAAGGACAAAGTTGAAATGGGAATAGAATGTCAGATACGTTGTACTTATATAACGGATGATTAATTATGGATAGGGCAGACGGATGATTCATTATGGATTGGGCAGACGGATGATTAATTATGGATAGGGCAGACGGATGGTTAATTATGGATAGGGCAGACGGATGGTTAATTATGGATAGGGCAGACGGATGGTTAATTATGGATAGGGCAGACGGATGGTTAATTATGGATAGGGCAGACGGATGGTTAATTATGGATAGGGCAGACGGATGGTTAATTATGGATAGGGCAGACGGATGATTCATTATGGATAGGGCAGACGGATGATTAATTATGGATAGGGCAGACGGATGGTTAATTATGGATAGGGCAGATGGATGATTAATTATGGATAGGGCAGACGGATGATTAATTATGGATAGGGCAGACGGATGGTTCATTATGGATAGGGCAGACGGATGGTTCATTATGGATAGGGCAGACGGATGGTTAATTATGGATAGGGCAGACGGATGGTTAATTATGGATAGGGCAGACGGATGGTTAATTATGGATAGGGCAGACGGATGATTAATTATGGATAGGGCAGACGGATGGTTAATTATGGATAGGGCAGACGGATGGTTAATTATGGATAGGGCAGACGGATGGTTAATTATGGATAGGGCAGACGGATGGTTCATTATGGATAGGGCAGACGGATGGTTAATTATGGATAGGGCAGACGGATGGTTAATTATGGATAGGGCAGACGGATGATTAATTATGGATAGGGCAGACGGATGGTTAATTATGGATAGGGCAGACGGATGATTAATTATGGATAGGGCAGACGGATGATTAATTATGGATAGGGCAGACGGATGGTTAATTATGGATAGGGCAGACGGATGGTTAATTATGGATAGGGCAGACGGATGGTTAATTATGGATAGGGCAGACGGATGGTTAATTTTGGATAGGGCAGACGGATGTTAATTATGGATAGGGCAGACGGATGGTTAATTATGGATAGGGCAGACGGATGGTTAATTATGGATAGGGCAGACGGATGATTAATTATGGATAGGGCAGACGGATGGTTAATTATGGATAGGTCGGATGGTTAATTATGGAGATGATTCATTATGGTTAGGGCAATTATGGATTATGGATAGGGCAGACGGGATAGGGAGACGGATGATTCATTATGGATAGGGCAGACGGATGATTCATTATGGATAGGGCAGACGGATGATTCATTATGGATAGGGCAGACGGATGATTCATTATGGATAGGGCAGACGGATGATTCATTATGGATAGGGCAGACGGATGGTTAATTATGGATAGGGCAGACGGATGGTTAATTATGGATAGGGCAGACGGATGATTAATTATGGATAGGGCAGACGGATGATTAATTATGGATAGGGCAGACGGATTGTTAATTATGGATAGGGCAGACGGATGATTAATTATGGATAGGGCAGACGGGTGATTAATTATGGATAGGGCAGACGGATGATTAATTATGGATAGGGCAGACGGATGGTTAATTATGGATAGGGCAGACGGATGGTTAATTATGGATAGGGCAGACGGATGATTAATTATGGATAGGAGAGACGCTAGCGTCTCAACTGGCCAATTGCCAGGGAAAATGCAGAGCGCCAGATTCAAATAAAATGCTATAAAATTCAAACTTTCATTAAATCACACATGTAAAATACTCAATTAAAGCTACACTCGTTGTGAATCCAGCCAACATGTCAGATTTCTTTGTTTTTTAGTTCAAGTGATTAATGCTGTTGCAGATTCTGCACAGATTATTATAGTAATTGTGAAGATGTCAACTGACCTGGGACCTCTGCATGCTGTCGAGAACATGCACACTTTCCATGATCGCATAAGACTCTCCTCTACTCTACTCATTTTAAGGTTGAATAAATCGGCCACTGTTATATTAATAGTAGATTATTAGTTTGCCTTGACTTTAGGCTATTTGCTATTTAACAAAAGTAAAAATGAAGAGATGTGTTTTTTGAGCCAATGACTTTAGTCTGGCTTTGTTTAAAGTGCATTTCAAGTTTGATTTAGTCATTATGAAGGATGGGGATTGGGGAAGACAGTTAGTGTACACTGACAACATAATGAAGGTTCATCCGCCCCGGGTTGAGGTAATGTTTTACGACGGGTAAAATATCAACCTTTTATTTTGGTGTTTCAAACCACACAGTGTATGAATATGACAAAGATCTTACATAGAAACCTCTGAAGATAACCTCCGTACATTGTAAACTATGCTGCCACGTGTCTTACTGGTGCCGAATGGAGAGCATGAATGGCTAAGTGGACGACCGTATTCTGATATTAGTGTTCCTTGAGTTCCATAATAACTAGCCTACGGAAAGTGTTCAGACCCCTTGACATTTTGTTAGGTTACAGCCTTATTCTAAAATTGATTAAATAGTGTTTTTTCAGGTTTTTATAAATGTTTGCTAATTTATCATTAAAAAAAACTGAAATGTCACATTAACATAAGTTTTCAGACCCTTTACTCAGTATTTGGTTGAAAACCAGTATTTGGTTGAAAACCTTCTCCCCCGATTGCTCAGTTTGTCCGGGCGACCAGCTCTAGGAAGAGTCTTGGTGGTGCCAAACTTCTTCCATTTATAATGATGGAAGCTACTGTGTTCTTGGGGACCTTCAATGCTGCAGACATTTTTTGGTACCATTCCCAAGATCTGTGCCTCGACACAATCCTGTCCTGAAGCTCTACAGACAATTCCTTCAAACTTATGGCTTGGTTTTTGCTCTGACATGCTCTGTCAACTGTGGGACCTTATATAGACAGGTGTGTGCCTTTCCAAATCATGTCAAATCAATTGAATTTACCACAGGTGGACTCCAATCAAGTTGGAGAAACATCAAGGATGATCAATGGAAACAGGATGCACCTGAGATTTCCAGTCTCATAGCAAAGGGTCTGAACACTTAAGTAAACAAGGTATTTCTGTTTTAGTTTTTTTTAAATATAAATTAGCAAACAATTCTAAAAACCTGTTTCCACTTTGTCATTTTGGGTTATTGTGTCATTGTGGGGTATTGAGTCATTATGGGGTATTGAGTCATTATGGGGTAGTGTGTCATTATGGGGTAGTGTGTCATTATGGGGTATTGTGTCATTATGGGGTAGTGTGTCATTATGGGGTATTGAGTCATTATGGGGTAGTGTGTCATTATGGGGTATTGAGTCATTATGGGCTAGTGTGTCATTATGGGGTATTGAGTCATTATGGGGTATTGTGTCATTATGGGGCATTGTGTCATTATGGGGTAGTGTGTCATTATGGGGTACTGTGTCATTATGGGGTAGTGTTTCATTATGGGGTATTGAGTCATTATGGGGTAGTGTGTCATTATGGGGTATTGAGTCATTATGGGGTATTGTGTCATTATGGGGCATTGTGTCATTATGGGGTAGTGTGTCATTATGGGGTACTGTGTCATTATGGGGTAGTGTTTCATTATGGGGTATTGAGTCATTATGGGGTAGTGTGTCATTATGGGGTATTGAGTCATTATGGGGTATTGTGTCATTATGGGGCATTGTGTCATTATGGGGTAGTGTGTCATTATGGGGTATTGAGTCATTATGGGGTAGGCAGTGTGTCATTATGGGGTATTGTGTCATTATGGGGCATTGTGTCATTATGGGGTAGTGTGTCATTATGGGGTATTGAGTCATTATGGGGTAGTGTGTCATTATGGGGTATTGAGTCATTATGGGGTATTGTGTCATTATGGGGCATTGTGTCATTATGGGGTAGTTTGTCATTATGGGGTATTGAGTCATTATGGGGTATTGAGTCATTATGGGGTATTGAGTCATTATGGGGATTGTCTGTAGATTGATGAGAAACAAATAATTTCATCCCTTTTAGAATAAGGCTGTAACATAACAAAATGTGGAAAAATTCTGAATACTTTCCAACCTTACCGTACATTACAATACACTATCAGTGGAAATAGCAGTGAAAAGATGTCTTAATTACGTCAGAAATCATAAGTTATTGGCTGAAATTGACTGACTAGTTACATCAATTGTATTCCCCAACAAAGATCTCCTTGGGGGGGATGCATTCCTCGCAGTGATTTTCCTGAAGAGGAAAGGCTCCCTCTTCCCTCTCGTTTGCGTTTTTACCCTTTGATGCAGTACTGCTATGAACCACCAATTTGAGATGGGTCTTGGTCATTTAAAAATATATATAAGTATATATATAATATCAACAATGGATGGATAGCACAATCTAGAGCCCTGGCTGTGGTTCTAGAGCCCCAGTGATGGTTATAGAGCCCTGGTGGTGGTTCTAGAGCCTTGGCTGTGGTGCTAGAGCCCTGGCTGTGGTGCTAGAGCCCTGGCTAGGGTGCTAGACCCCTGAACGGGAAAAGACAATTATGTCGTGGAGGTAGACAAATACGAACCAGTTCAGCATGTCCCGGAGCACATCGTAGACCAGGGCCTGGAACATAGTCCCGCTAGCCCTGGTAAAGGCTGTCTTTCACTCGTCTCCTTCCCATATCCGAGCCAGATGGGAGGCATTCAGAAGGTCCAACTTTGAGAAGATGGTCGCTCCCTGAAGAGGTTTGAAAGCCGAGGAGATGAGTGGTAGAGGGTAACGTTTTTTTAACCGTGATGTCATTAAGGCCCCGGCAGTCGATACACGGCGCAGGGTTTTGTTCTTCTTCTCCACAAAGAAGAACCCCTGTGCCAGCGGGGGAGGCAGGTGGATGAACACTCCCTGCAGTGAGAGAGTCCTCTATGTTCTCCTCCATAGACTTACAGGGTGTAAAGCTGACCCCGAGGTGGAGGGGTGCCTGGGAGAAGGTCAATGGCGTAATCGTAGGGTCGATGCGGAGGGAGAGACGTAGCGCGTGCCTCGTTGAAGACCTCCTGGAGGAGTGAATGGCGGAAAGATCCAAGGCTTCACCCAGGCCTGCAAGAAGATGCCCCAGACAGGCTGTGTTGACTTAAGACACTGCTCATGGCAGAACGGGCTACAACCCATGATAGAACCAGTAGCCCAGTCGATCACTAGATTGTGCTTCTGGAGCCATGAAGACCCCAACAGGGTGGCATGGAGAGGGGTACGAGTAATCGGGCAGATAGTACCAGTCTCATAGTTTATTCTGGTACAAGGGGCAGGAAAAAGGTAAGTCTGCTGGGCCAGTTCGTACTATCCCGTTTCAGGTGTGACCCATTTCTTTTCAACAGGACAATGACACAACACACTTCCAAGCTGTGTAAGGGCTATTTTACCAAGAAGCAGAGTGATGGAGTGCTGCATCAGATGATCCCTCCACATTTCTATGGTGGGATTTTGGCTGTGGCTAGGCTAGGTGAGACACGCCTCACAATATTTCATATTTCATATCGGGTGATTGTGGAGGCCAGATCATCCGATGCTGGAGGGAATTATTCTACATATACGCTCTCCTGGTCTATTGGTTTTCAAATAAACTTTCCTTCATTGTCTAGCAGCCAGGGGCATCCCATGCTAGTTGATGATAATCCTAGTCATATTAGCATCCCATGCTAGTTGATGATAATCCTAGTCATATTAGCATCCCATGCTAGTTGATGATAATGCTAGTCATATTAACATCCCATGCTAGTTGATGATATTCCTGGTCATAATAGAATCCCATGCTAGTTGATGATAATCCTAGTCATATTAACATCCCATGCTAGTTGATGATAATCCTGGTCATATTAGCATCCCATGCTAGTTGATGATAATCCTAGTCATATTAACATCCCATGCTAGTTGATGATAATCCTGGTCATATTAGCATCCCATGCTAGTTGATGATAATCCTGGTCCTATTAGCATCCCATGCTAGCTGTTGCATCTTTAGATCTCCCCTCTTTCTATATTTTCTAATGGATAATTCCACCTCTGTCCCTGAAACCCCTTGCATTTGTGGTGCGCGTTTAAAACAGTATTTTTTTCCACAAATTTTCATTTTGGAACATTCGCAATTAGGACTACCGCTGTGTGCACATTGATGAAATAATAGTTAGGGTTAGGGATTTTAATATTCCAATCTGTTCCCTCAGCCTTATTAACTGATATGGCGTATAATCCTCTACATTGCTTTGATACGCATCATCGGGATTACAAAGTGGGTATGCGCAACGCCCACTACAAAATAAGTGGGTGGTATACCTGTGTATACACCACCACTACACCACTGGATAGAAATGTGTTATCTAGAACAAACATGCCTCTGATTCTAAGACATCATGTCAGTTTTGTTCATGGCATTTCTTTCTGCAATGGTCCAAAATGTTTTGGTACTGAATATGCCCATACACATCATACTATCACTACACCACTGGGCACCACTACACTACTGGGCACCACTACACTACTGGGTACCACTACACCACTGGGTACCACTACACCACTGGGTATCACTACACCACTGGGTATCACTACACCACTACACTACTGGGCACCACTACACCACTGGGCAACACTACACTACTGGGCACCACTACACCACTGGGCACCACTACACTACTGGGCACCACTACACTACTGGGCACCACTACACCACTGGGCACCACTACACTACTGGGCACCACTACACCACTGGGCACCACTACACCACTGGGCACCACTACACTACTGGGCACCACTACACCACTGGGTATCACTACACCACTGGGCACCACTACACCACTGGGCACCACTACACCACTGGGTATCACTACACCACTGGGTACCACTACACAACTGGACACCACTACACTACTGGGCACCACTACACCACTGGGTATCACTACACCACTGGGTACCACTACACTACTGGGCACCACTACACTACTGGGCACCACTACACTACTGGGCACCACTACACCACTGGGTACCACTACACTACTGGGCACCACTACACTACTGGGTACCACTACACCACTGGGTATCACTACACCACTGGGTACCACTACACTACTGGGCACCACTACACTACTGGGCACCACTACACTACTGGGCACCACTACACCACTGGGTACCACTACACCACTGGGTACCACTACACCACTGGGTACCACTACACCACTGGGCACCACTACACTACTGGGCACCACTACACTACTGGGCACCACTACACCACTGGGTACCACTACACCACTACACCACTACACCACTGGGCACCACTACACTACTGGGCACCACTACACTACTGGGCACCACTACACCACTGGGTACCACTACACCACTGGGTATCACTACACTACTGGGCACCACTACACCACTACACCACTACACCACTGGGCACCACTACACTACTGGGCACCACTACACCACTGGGCACCACTACACTACTGGGCAGCACAACACCACTGGGCACCACTACACTACTGGGCACCACTACACCACTACAACACTACACCACTACACCACTGGGTATCACTACACTACTGGGCACCACTACACCACTGGGCACCACTACACTACTGGGCACCACTACACCACTGGGCACCACTACACTACTGGGCACCACTACACTACTGGGCACCACTACACCACTGGGCACCACTACACTACTGGGCACCACTACACCACTGGGCACCACTACACCACTGGGCACCACTACACCACTGGGCACCACTACACTACTGGGCACCACTACACCACTGGGTATCACTACACCACTGGGTACCACTACACTACTGGGCACCACTACACCACTGGGCACCACTACACCACTGGGTATCACTACACCACTGGGTACCACTACACAACTGGACACCACTACACTACTGGGCACCACTACACCACTGGGTATCACTACACCACTGGGTACCACTACACTACTGGGCACCACTACACTACTGGGCACCACTACACTACTGGGCACCACTACACCACTGGGCACCACTACACTACTGGGCACCACTACACTACTGGGCACCACTACACCACTGGGTACCACTACACCACTACACCACTACACCACTGGGCACCACTACACTACTGGGCACCACTACACTACTGGGCACCACTACACCACTGGGTACCACTACACCACTGGGTATCACTACACTACTGGGCACCACTACACCACTACACCACTACACCACTGGGCACCACTACACTACTGGGCACCACTACACCACTGGGCACCACTACACTACTGGGCAGCACTACACCACTGGGCACCACTACACTACTGGGCACCACTACACCACTACAACACTACACCACTGGGTATCACTACACTACTGGGCACCACTACACCACTGGGCACCACTACACTACTGGGCACCACTACACCACTACACCACTACACCACTGGGTATCACTACACTACTGGGCACCACTACACCACTGGGCACCACTACACTACTGGGCACCACTACACCACTGGGCACCACTACACTACTGGGCACCACTACACCACTGGGTACCACTTCACCACTGGGTACCACTACACTACTGGGCACCACTACACCACTGGGTACCACTACACCACTGGGTATCACTACACCACTACACCACTGGGCACCACTACACCACTACACCACTGGGCACCACTACACTACTGGGCACCACTACACTACTGGGCACCACTACACTACTGGGTACCACTACACCACTGGGTATCACTACACCACTGGGTACCACTACACTACTGGGCACCACTACACTACTGGGCACCACTACACTACTGGGCACCACTACACCACTACACCACTACACCACTGGGCACCACTACACTACTGGGCACCACTACACCACTGGGCACCACTACACCACTGGGTACCACTACACCACTGGGTATCACTACACTACTGGGCACCACTACACCACTGGGCACCACTACACTACTGGGCACCACTACACTACTGGGCACCACTACACCACTACACCACTACACCACTGGGTACCACTACACCACTGGGTATCACTACACCACTACACCACTGGGCACCACTACACCACTACACCACTGGGCACCACTACACTACTGGGCACCACTACACTACTGGGCACCACTACACTACTGGGTACCACTACACCACTGGGTATCACTACACCACTGGGTACCACTACACTACTGGGCACCACTACACTACTGGGCACCACTACACTACTGGGCACCACTACACCACTGGGTACCACTACACCACTACACCACTACACCACTGGGCACCACTACACTACTGGGCACCACTACACCACTG
Source organism: Oncorhynchus masou masou (assembly GCF_036934945.1). NCBI lineage: Eukaryota > Metazoa > Chordata > Actinopteri > Salmoniformes > Salmonidae > Oncorhynchus > Oncorhynchus masou. The sequence continues at coordinate 50,790 of NW_027016895.1, forward strand.
GGCACCACTACACCACTGGGTACCACTACACTACTGGGCACCACTACACTACTGGGTACCACTACACCACTGGGTATCACTACACCACTGGGTACCACTACACTACTGGGCACCACTACACTACTGGGCACCACTACACCACTGGCTATCACTACACCACTGGGCACCACTACACTACTGGGCACCACTACACTACTGGGCACCACTTCACCACTGGGTACCACTACACCACTGGGCACCACTACACTACTGGGCACCACTACACTACTGGGCACCACTACACCACTGGGTACCACTACACCACTACACCACTACACCACTACACCACTGGGCACCACTACACTACTGGGAACCACTACACTACTGGGCACCACTACACCACTGGGTACCACTACACCACTGGGTATCACTACACTACTGGGCACCACTACACCACTACACCACTACACCACTGGGCACCACTACACTACTGGGCACCACTACACCACTGGGCACCACTACACTACTGGGCACCACTACACCACTGGGCACCACTACACTACTGGGTATCACTACACTACTGGGCACCACTACACCACTGGGCACCACTACACTACTGGGCACCACTACACCACTGGGCACCACTACACTACTGGGCACCACTACACCACTGGGTACCACTTCACCACTGGGTACCACTACACTACTGGGCACCACTACACCACTGGGTACCACTACACCACTGGGTATCACTACACCACTACACCACTGGGCACGACTACACCCCTGGGCACCACTACACCACTGGGCACCACTACACCACTACACCACTGGGCACCACTACACCACTGGGCACCACTACACCCCTGGGCACCACTACACCACTGGGCACCACTACACCACTACACCACTGGGCACCACTACACCCCTGGGCACCACTACACCCCTGGGCACCACTACACCAATGGGCATCACTACACCACTGAGCACCACTACACCACTGGGCACCACTACACCCCTGGGCACCACTACACCACTACACCCCTGGGCACCACTACACCACTACACCACTACATCACTACACCCCTACATCACTACACCACTACACCACTGGGTACCACTACACCCCTGGGCACCACTACACCCCTGGGCACCACTACACCACTACACCACTGGGCATCACTACACCCCTGGGCACCACTACACCACTACATCACTACACTGCTGTGGTAGCCATGTTGGTTAAATGAGCCTTGAATTCTAAATAAATCACAGTGTCACCAGCAAAGCCCCCCCACACCATCACACCTCCTCCTCCATGCTTCACGGTGGGAACCACAGAAGCAGAGATCATCCATTCACCTACTCTGTGTCTCACAAAGACACAGGGGTTGGAACCAAAAATCTCCAATTTGGACTCATCAGAACAAAGGAGAGATTTCCACCGGTCTAATTGCCATTGCTCGTGTTTCTTGGCCCAAGCAAGTCTCTTCTTCTCATTGGTGTCCTTTAGTAGTGGTTTCTTTGCAGCAATTTGACAATGAAGGCCTGATTCATGCAGTCTCCTCTGAACAGTTGATGTTGAGATGTGTCTGTTACGTAAACTCTGTGAAACTTTTAACTCTAAGCAGTTAACTCTAATGAACTTCTCCTCTGCAGCAGAGGTAACTCAGGGTCTTCCTTTCCTATGGCTGTTCTCATGAGAGCCAGTTTCATCACAGCGCTTCATGGTTTTTGCAACAGCACTTGAAGAAACTGTAAAAGTTCTTGACATTTTTTAGATTGACTGACCTTCATGTTTTAAAATAATGATGGACTGTCATTTCTCTTTGCTTACTTGAGCTGTTATTGCATAATATTGAATTGTTTTTTGCCAAATAGGGCTATCTTCTGTATAACACAACTGATTGGCTCAAACGCATTAAGATGGAAAGAAATTCCACAAATTCACTTTTAACAAGGCACACCTGTTAATTTAAATGCATTCCAGGTGACTACTTCATGAAGCTGGTTGAGAGAATGCCAAGCATGTGCAAAGCTGTCATCAAGGCAAAGGGTGGCTACTTTGAAGAAAAAATATATTTTGATTTGTTCAACACTCCTTTGGCTATTTTGGTTACTACATGATTCCATATGTGTTATTTCATAGTTTTGATGTCTTCTCTATTATTCTACATTGTAGAAAGAAGTTAAAAAATAAAGAAAAACCCTTGAATGAGAAGGTTTTTCCAAACGTTTGACAGGTACTGTATGTATTTCACATGACTGGGAAGGGGTGTAGGCGTGGGTGGGCCTGGGAGTGCATAGGCCCACCCACTGGGGAGCCTGGCCCAGCCTATCAACATGAGTTTTGCCCCTCAAAAGGGCTTTATTACAGACATAAATACTCCTCAATTTCATTAGCTGTCCAGGTGGCTGGTGTCAGACAATCCCACAGGTAAAGAATTCTCTAAAATGATGTTGGAGGTGGCTTATGGTAGAGAAATTAACATTCAATATTCCTGATGTCAGCATGCCAATTACATGCTCCCTCAAAACTTGAGACTTCTGTGGTGTTGTCTGACAAAACTGCACATTTTAGAGTGGTCTTTTATTGTCCACAGCACAAGGTGCACCTGTATAATGATCATGCTGTTTAATCAGCTTCTTGATATTCCACACCTGTCAGGTGGATGGATTATTTTGGCAAAGGAGAAAATGCTCACTAACAAGAATGTAAACAAATTTCTGCACAGAATTTGAAAGAAATAAGCTTTTTGGGGTTGGAAAATTTCTGGAATCTTTTATTACAGCTCATAAAACAGGGGACCAACACTTTACATGTTGCATGTATATATTTTGTTCGGTATATATACGAACCCCACACTGCTCATTGTCTGTCTGGAAAGCCTCCGCAAATGAAAACGGATGGTGGACCTCGAAGAGGGGCTTCTCCAGCGAGGTCCTTCTCCATAGATCAGGGATCATCAACTAGATTCAGTTGCGGGCAGATTTTTTCTTGAGCGGACGGTCATGGGACCGGATCATAATTACAAATAATTTGTAGACTGCAAATTGACTGCAAGAAGCCCAAACATATATATTTGACTGAAACATAATCATATTAAACCCTGCTTATGTTTGTATACGGTCACATATGACATATGACCGTATACAAACATAAGCAGGGTTTAATATGATTATGTTTCAGTCAAATATATATGTTTGGGCTTATTGCAGTCAATTTGCAGTCTACAAATTATTTGTAATTATGATCCGGTCCCATGACCGTCCGCTCAAGAAAAAAACTGCCCGCAACTGAATCTAGTTGATGATCCCTGATCTCTATCATGCCCGAGAATACTTTGGAACAGATTTACTAAATGTTAATCACTTGGAGCTGATTTGCTGTTTTTTTTTACAGTCTTTAGTGTCCAATAATAAAAAAATATATATTTTGCTCAGCAACCTCTGGGATGAAATAAAATCCCATGCGGGACAGATTGTGATCCGCGGGCCGCCAGTTGCGGAACCCTTCCATAGATAGTGCAGGAGTGGGTGTGCGCCAAGTCCCTGTCACGTGACCCACTGTCTACATGCGTCTATAAATTCACCTCCATGTCGTAGGCTTGTCCTTTCCTAACGAAGGTGCTGTGTCTTATCTACAGAAAATCTGCAACTTCTACCAGCAATATGTCAAAAGGTACGTGACGGTTTGTTACAATGTAATCCTTGGATGACGTGATGGAAGTTTGGCTGTGGCAGACACGGTGGAAACTAAGTAACTTGTCGTGATTGTTCCCACTGTCAGTGGCTAAAAAAGTTACTGTGGAGTTGCAATGTCCGTCGTATATAAATGATGGGATGGCAGGCATGTTGAGAAATGTACAGCTTGCTTTGTTGCCGTTATTTTGGTTTTGTCGATCAGTGACACAACCCGCATGTGGAAACCGGCTGAGTCGTTTTTTAGTCTCTTTTCCGCTTTCCATCACCGCGTGTTTTGAAACACGGACTTAATTAATGGAGCCGTATCGATACGTTTCACGGCTGTGTGGTTAACGGTTGGGTCAATGAGTTTCGCTGTTGCTCAGTCTCCCTAGTTGTAACTCCATATTCCCACGTACCCTAAACAGCCGACAGGGACCGCTCAGTCGGTGCTGTCTGGCACTGATGTACCCAGCCGTTAATACTGGTAGGGACCGGTTTAACGTCCATTCAGGCTGCAAATGAATCATTTTCTTACTCAAAGGGTCCCTCTCTCATCCTGCGTTTAGACTTTAATACAACTGGGAATTGGTGGAAAAACGAGCCCACCGTTAAAGCTTGTTAGAGTAACCTAAACATATATTATCGAAAACCACAAGTTTTGGGCTTAGTGCAACGCGTCAATTCTGGCCTTCATTTTGAGGGTTTCTAGAATCAAATCGTAGATTTCTGCCGTTGTGCCCTTAAGCAAGGCACAGCACCCCAGGTGCCCTGTGGCAGCCCCCCGCACCTCTCCAAAACCTGTTTTGAGAGGTGTTTGGTGAAAAGCAGAAGACATCTTTTTGTTGGACCGCCTGCACACTTGACCAATAGTGATATCATTTATCTTTTTGACGGTATGTCATTAAATATAGTTAAGGAGAAAAATGATACCTTTGCGGCCTGAGACGAAGAATGCTTTATGTACGAGCCGGTCCACGGAGGACATCAATCCTAGACGACCGTGCAGATCTAGTGTTCGGTTAAATCGCACTGTACCTGCATTGCTGTGGCCAGCTAGACGTATGCTGCTACTTGTTTATTGAATTACTGTTCCAAGTGAAACTACATGTCCTATAAGCCTACACACCTTTCTCGCCATGTTTTATTATATTAAGCATTTATAGGCCTAAAGTCAATACAAGGTGCACACTAAAATGACAGTTATATATGTACCTCACAAATGTAGTAGTGAAACCTGACTTCCTGTCCTCATTACTTACAAAAGGTGTCATCCCATGGTCATCTGCCTTTGTGATAGCAGCACTTTTTAGATCTTCATATAGTCAGTGGGTTGAGGCCTGAAGGGCAGCTGCATGTCTTTCTGTGCTTATCATAGAAAGTGCATTTTACCAGTAAGAGTAGCAGAGATCCAGTTGAACAGCCTTCTGTTGACTTTTTTCTTGGGTGGCAGATTGATTTGGGGTTTCTTGCTTCTAATATAACATCAGCTGATTTCTTGACCAATGGCAATACGGGGTGGGAGGGAGGTACAGTTGGAAATGCATCATTTCACTTCAGCTGTACCTGGTTTGGCATCTGAACACAATTTGAGGTTTTGTATCCAGTGGTTTCTCTTTACCAGGCTGTTATCCAGTTGGCCCCCAATACCAAGTGTAGTGTTTACTATACCAGGGGATTGTTAACTGACCAGCCAGGCCTGCTAATATTAACTGCCAGTTTTTACATTTGGCATTATAATTACATGAATCTATTTGCCCTTTGTTAGCTTACAATCATTTCATTGTTGGGACGTGAGGTTATGGGCAGTTTTATAGATTTTCCTATCTGGCACAGCATGCCGAAGTAGACAGAATGGCCAAGGGCTTGATGATGTCTGGCATTCAGACATTGGTGTCATTGTTAAAACTGCCACGCTGTCACTCCCTCAATTTTTTACTTTCATTTAGTCAATATTTTCTTAACTCTATTTCTTCAACTCCACTGTTGATTAAGGGCTCGTAAGTAAGCATTTCACGATAAGGTATACACCTGTTCTATTCAGTGCTTGTGACAAATACAATTTGAGTTGTTAGTTTGATGCACTGTTGAGTTTTGACCGATATCCGGTATTTTCTATGTCAAAAAACCTGATACCGATATTTAACATTTTAGCTGCCTTTTAAGCATTCTAATACAGCTAAATAGTTGCAACACACCCCAAAATTGTTTTGTTGGCATTTACCCATGTCCCCATAACCAGTAAAACATAATCAAAACCTATTTCGTTCACTTACTTGCTGTTTCGTTCATTCTCAACCAGGATTTCATTATGCATGTGAAGCAGTGACATTTCTCAGTATAAGTACCTGGGTGGTCTGGATTGATAAATTGTCCTTTGAAACGAATATATAGCAAATCTGGTTAAGGTTTTTATTTTTATAGAAATAAATCAATCCTTAGTATAAAAAATAAGAGATTATTGAAACTTCTCCCTGTGTTGGCCGTTGGTGATATTGTTTACATGCGGCCTCTGTTTTAAACCCCTTGGACGTCGTCTTCCATTACGTTTCATCACAGCACAATTTTAGGACTCATTGTAGTCTGTATAAACATGTGGGAAGGACCTCTGTTTTTAAGAGCTGCATTCCCTATTTATTTACAAAACTATCTGACAAACTCCCTCTATGTAACATTAACTAGGATAAGAATCATTAGTTACCCGTTCACAGGAATCGATGACACGAGATCCCTCCAGTCTCCACAGATTTGGGGAAATCTGTTTAGTTTTTGCCCCTATTTTGTGGATCAATCTGCAGAGTTCACTGCAGTTAGATGTGCTGGTGCCCCTCAGGCAGTTGACATTATTGATTGAGGACCTCTATGTAGTTAAATGGGATTGCTTTTATAACATTGTATTGTGCTGAATGATATTGTTTTCTATGTGTATGTTTTAATCGGTTTCTATTGTAATGTGTACAGGGCTCTCTTGTAAAATAGGTTTTTAATCTTAATGTGACACCCCATTTAAAAAATATAGAAAAAATTTGTGTCCTTACAAAGTATTTTTGGGGGAAGGTTAAGAGTAGGATTCACACCATTTGAACCTAATGCAAATGTTATTCCTAAATTTGTATTAACAAGTTATGCCCCCCCCCCCCATCCAGACCAGGCTTTTGTGACATTGGCCACCAATGACAACTATGCCAGGGGAGCCATGGTCCTGGGAAAGTCCCTGAGGAACCACCAGACAACCAGGAAGCTGGTGGTGATGATCGGCCCCCACGTCTCGGATCCCTGCAAGTAAGAACCTCTTTAAAGGACAATGTTTTACAACCAAATCTAAATGGTTTCACTTGTTGAAGAATTTACTCCAACCAGCGATTAATTTCATCTTTGTTGGGACACCCAAATACGTCTTTTCAGAAAAGCGTTCAATGTAGTGATGCAGTTCCTCAGATGTTGTGCACATGACATTGCAGATGAAGGAATGGCAGTGTAATATTCAGTGCAATGCCCCTCCGTCCATTCTATAGGTAACTGCCTAAAATAAGGAAACGCCAGTAAATGAAGATACAAAGTATGTTGCAGGAGCTTTCACACAGGAAGTTCCAGACAACTGTTGAAACTATGCCAACGGGTGTTGAAACTATGCCAACGGGTGTTGAAACTATGCCAACGGGTGTTGAAACTATGCCAACGGGCGTTGAAACTATGCCAACGGGCATTGAAACTATGCCAACGGGCGTTGAAACTGTTCTGGTGGCCCAATGCCCTGTTAAGATGCTTTGTTTCCTTTGTTTTGGCTGATACCTGCAGCAGTAGGCTAGAGAATGGCATGGCTGGATAGGGGAAAGGCTTGAGTGGCACAAAATTGTAAATTCCAGATTAAAGTTTGGAATGACAAAATAGCTTTTCCCCTATCGTAAGGAAAAATATTTGATTTTGTATTTTTTGGAACAGTAATTGGTGATATATTTTGTCAAATCTTATTCCAATATTTGACCATTTGTAAACAGAATATTTTTGTAGGACTTAGCGTTTTGAAACAAATGTACTTTGAGGGTAGTATACAATAATAATATGTATTGTTTAGAAAATGCCAGCAGAGGAGGTGTGAGTTGAGCTCTCTGACCATATATGTAAGAACCTGTCACTTCCCAGTTACGTTTCCCTTAACCCGTATAGGTCTGTGCAATATCTACTAAGCTAACAAATGGAGTTTGATGGCCATAAAATCTAATTTGGCTGTTTTTTTATTTATTTTAGGACCCCATATTGGTATATCTATCAATTATTTTATGAAATATTGAGTTTGGCCTTTACTGCTATAGCCCATAGAATGCTTTGAATGACACATTCATAAATGTCAACTAAGTAAAAAGTCATAAGGAACAAGGATTTGAAGTCTATCTGAGAATGTAAGAAAATACATGTCTACCTATGTTATTTTTGGCACATTTCACCCCATGCACTTTCTGCAATTTTTACAAACCCTGTGTTACTGTACTGTTAGCTTCAGATGACTCCCATGAAGCGTGTGCATCGTAGAGCAGAACAACTGACACTTTTAGTGTTTGCTAGGCTCCCTTTTCGATATTGTTGCTCCAACCGTTCGGTCTGGACAGTTGGTTTTGTGAGAAACTAGGACGTCCACAACAGTGTTCAGATGACTGCCCTAAACTTGTGGATGTCGTAGAGCCAACCAACTGGCACGGTTGTGTTTGTGAGTTTCTCCGTATCGGCGACATTTGTAGCTCACACAGTTCGGGTTTTACAGCAGATTGTCTTGTCCGGATCATTGTGTAGGAGTTGAATACCCTACAAGTTTGGCATGGTAAGCCCTGGCCCCCGCCCTATGCCCCTGACTCATCACCACTGCAGTTATTCAGAATGCTTTCCACTGTACACCATATTGATGGTACGTCATGCCGTCTCTGCTTCCTCCTCTTCCTCCACCTCCACCAGGGGAGTGCTCCTGAAGATCTTTGACGAGGTACTGTTGGTGGATGTGTTGGACAGCGGAGACGCAGCTCACCTGGCCCTGATGAAGAGACCTGACCTGGGAGTCACCTTCACCAAGCTACACTGCTGGACCCTTACACACTACTCCAAATGTGTCTTCATGGATGCAGACACACTGGTGAGACAGTTGGTGTTGATTTGTACACACTCCCCCTGGTACGGTATAGTTCACCTGTGTGTTTACTGCAGGTGGTACAGAACATAGATGAGTTGTTTGACAGAGAGGAGCTCTCTGCGGCCCCGGATCCCGGCTGGCCAGACTGTTTCAACTCCGGCGTGTTCGTGTTCCGACCCTCCAAAGAGACGTACAGCAAACTGCTCCAGTACTGCTCAGAACACGGCAGCTTCGATGGTACGTCTTAGTTTGTAATGTTTCCTTTTGTTTTGTTAAGAAATGTAACGTCCATTTCCCATCCCATGACTTCTGTATTTTAATGCTACCTCTTGTACTCATTACATAGAGCTAACCATTGGCGCTTTTGTACAAATTTAGGTCTATCGGAGTAGTGTTTCCATGGTCTGCTGGTAGGTCATGCAGCATATTGTAGTGTTTCCATGGTCTGCTGGTAGGTCATGCAGCATATTGTAGTGTTTCCATGGTCTGCTGGTAGGTCATGCAGCATATTGTAGTGTTTCCATGGTCTGCTGGTAGGTCATGCAGCATATTGTAGTGTTTCCATGGTCTGCTGGTAGGTCATGCAGCATATTGTAGTGTTTCCATGGTCTGCTGGTAGGTCATGCAGCATATTGTAGTGTTTCCATGGTCTGCTGGTAGGTCATGCAGCATATTGTAGTGTTTCCATGGTCTGCTGGTAGGTCATGCAGCATATTGTAGTGTTTCCATGGTCTGCTGGTAGGTCATGCAGCATATTGCAGTGTTTCCATGGTCTGCTGGTAGGTCATGCAGCATATTGTAGTGTTTCCATGGTCTGCTGGTAGGTCATGCAGCATATTGTAGCGTTTCCATGGTCTGCTGGTAGGTCATGCAGCATATTGTAGCGTTTCCATGGTCTGCTGGTAGGTCATGCAGCATATTGTAGCGTTTCCATGGTCTGCTGGTAGGTCATGCAGCATATTGTAGCGTTTCCATGGTCTGCTGGTAGGTCATGCAGCATATTGTAGTGTTTCCATGGTCTGCTGGTAGGTCATGCAGCATATTGTAGTGTTTCCATGGTCTGCTGGTAGGTCATGCAGCATATTGTAGTGTTTCCATGGTCTGCTGGTAGGTCATGCAGCATATTGTAGTGTTTCCATGGTCTGCTGGTAGGTCATGCAGCATATTGTAGTGTTTCCATGGTCTGCTGGTAGGTCATGCAGCATATTGTAGTGTTCCATGGTCCAACCTTCCCACAATAAGGGGTGAATTTGGCCCATTTCTCCTGACAGAGCTGGTGTAACTGGGTCAGGTTTGTAGGCCTCCTTTCTCATACACTTTTTCAGTTCTGCCCACATTTTCTATAGGATTGAGGTCATGGCTTGACTTTGTTGTCCTTAAGACATTTCGCCACAACTTTGGAGGTATGCTTGGGGTCATTGTCCATTTGGAAGACCCATTTGCGACCAAGCTAACTTTCTGACTGATGTCTTGAGATGTTGATTCAATATATCCACAGAATTTTCAAAAGCCAACTGTAAATACCGAAAAGCCTTCTCAATATTAGATACCCTAAAATAAATAATTGTCATTAGCATACAGAGTCCAGTCTTCACTGTTATTTATATACTGTAAAAAGCATTGGACCAGTGGGGTCTTCGATAAGTCGATAAAATGTTCAAGTCTGGCTATCTGAGGATAGTTATCCAACTCTCCACCCTTATTTAAAGGGCTGAAGTAGACTGCGTTCCAGATGTTTGGAATCTTATTACTTGCCAATGTAAGATTGAATATGAGTGATGGGCAGCAAAGATGTATATTTTTTAAATAAGGGTTAAATTCATCCAGGCCGGACACTTAATATCAATAGATAGGAGTGCATTCAACTCATGAGCTTGTTCTCGGCTCTCAGCTGTCGGCTGTCTAGCGGCATGCAGAGCTTCATTTGCATATGTTATGATGGAGTTCATTATCAAATGAAAGCCCAGCTTCAGCAAAATGCTCATTAAACATGTCAAGCAGTTTATTCTGGTCACATCTGAGGTCAATTTCAGCAGAAGACGAAAGGAGTTAATTTTAACATTCATCGACTTAATGGTTTTCCATAATTTTGTGCGGTTATTGAGGTTTCATTTGTCATAGAAGCCAGATCCGTATGAACAAGATGCTCTTATGTCTGGAGAAAACATGAGAATGCCTTAAATGCAATCCTATCTGTCGCATGTGTGAAGTCTGCTTAGATGAAGACCTTAATGAATTAAATGTAATTTAACCTTTAACTAGGCAAGTCGGTTAAATTCTTATTTACATTGCTGGCCTAGGAACAGTGGGTTAACTGCCCTCTAACCAGTAGGCTACCTGCTGCCTACGGGCTCCCGAGTGGCGCAGAGGTCTAAGGCACTGCAGTTCAGTGCTAGAGGTGTCACTACAGACCCAAGTTCGATTCCAGGCTTTATCACAACCGGCCGTGATTGGGAGTCCCATAGGGCAGCGCAAAATTGTCCCAGTGTCGTACAGGGATGGCCGTCATTATAAATTTGTTAATTGACTTGCCTAGTTACATTATTTTTTACGTATCCATCTTGAATATAAATGACTATACCGCTCCCTTATTCACCTTGTCACATTGATAAACATCAGCCAGTCCAGCCTATAGACTGATTTACACATTTATAAAACATGTGTGTCCGGTTGCGGACAGAACTAAGACGGTATGAACCCAGTCTTTTGTCTTGTACAATCACACATCCGACTCATGTTAATGTTCCCAACCTGATCTAGGTTACATTGTCAGTCAGAACCATCCACAACCATTGGGCCTGGGTTCAGGGGAACGTTTCTTAACACCAAGAGCAGAAGAAAAATGAAACCCCTTGATTTGTTGCTTCCTAAAATCTCTACACTTAGACTTAAAATAATCCAAACTTCAGTCCTCTGATACAACAGTTGGTAGCCAGACCAAAACCTGCAGATGAGAATGTATTAATGAGCTGTAGGAATCCAACGGTAACACAATCGGACCACTCTTTCAGATAAAAGCTGTGGTACCAACAAAGTAGGGTTTGGTGTTTTTACCCATCTACCACCCTCACTCTTCAGGGGACCGGCGCCCCCCCTAGTCTGCAGGCGCGCCCCCCCTAGTCTGCAGGCGCGCCCCCCCTAGTCTGCAGGCGCGCCCCCCCTAGTCTGCAGGCGCGCCCCCCCTAGTCTGCAGGCGCGCCCCCCCTAGTCTGCAGGCGCGCCCCCCTAGTCTGCAGGCGCCCAGAAACAAGCTACATACTACTATACCAGAATATATCATCTAGTGATTGTATATTTTGCTGTGATGAGATTGAGATCTCTCTCATTCTGATGGTGGCAATAGGTTTGAGGTTTTATGTATCAGTTTATAAACCATGTGCTGTAGAATTGTTACATTGCACATCTCTTCTAATTTTTTATTTTGCAACCTGTATGGGGCAGCTGTCAACACGTTTTCTTCAAATGAAACTAGTATATTTTCACATTTATGCCAATTCTTTTCAGTGAATTTGTGTCTTTAATATTTGGCAGAACAAGTTCCCTGCCTTTCTCCCTCTAACATGGTATTTTGTCACCTGTGAGTCACAGCAATCTTTAGTATTTGGTTGAGGTGATGGTAGGAAGTCGTAGCAGCTTTGACTACTCGCTCAGCCTGTAACGGTTAATATACACTTCAGAGGTACAACGGGCTCGGCGGAAGGGCTCGGCGGAAGGGCTCGGCGGAAGGGCTCGGCGGAAGGGCTCGGCGGAAGGGCTCGGCGGAAGGGCTCTGCCGCCATCTCAGCTTGCCTGTCAGTATGACACACAAGGAACCTGGGACAAAACAAACTATGATCACTTATCATCCAAGAACGCAGTCTCTCCATAGCCCACACTAGCTTGTTGGAGGCGCCTGTCCATCTTATTTAATTTGAACGATTTGTTAATTTTCCAGTCAGACCTGATCCTCTGCAAGTATTCTAGATCGCCTGGATTCCCTGTGCTGTTGACTTACACACATTAATGGGTTAGCCGTATGCTGACTGGCTAGAGCTGCGGTGTGCTGACTGGCTAGAGCTGCGGTGTGCTGACTGGCTAGAGCTGCGGTGTGCTGACTGGCTAGAGCTGCGGTGTGCTGACTGGCTAGAGCTGCGGTGTGCTGACTGGCTAGAGCTGCGGTGTTCTTAGTCAGCGTTGGTCTTTAAATATTTTGCTGTGACTTGCACTTCTCTGACCTTTAACATTTATGCTCCGGCTCGCCACTACAGCTGGAAAACAGTCGGGCCATTATTGTGCCAGTCATTTTTGGCGTGGCTGTGTAGCGCTGGCCAACCAACTATTGGGCAATGGCAGATCGGACTGAAGAAATGGTTCAGGAGAGATCAGACTTCAGGTCTTGGGCCAGGGGCGCCTCAATACAATTTCCCCTTTATTACTGCATGCTGTCCAGGTGGCAGTGAGGCAGTAGCTGGACCTGTGGTTCAGTATCATCTGCTGCCAAGGTACACTGGCAGTGCCCCCAGGGGTAGAGCTGCATTCCTGCTGGCTTCTGCTCAGCCCCTCGAAATGAAGGTTCTTGGGCTCATTAACTTTCTGGAACCTCTCTGCTAGAGTGAAGCCTCAAGGGGGTATCTGGCCGGCCTGGAGTTGGGCTGAGAATAGACTGATAGTACTTCAGCCCCTCTGTTTTTAATAAACTGTAGAAACAAGTGGTTTAGACTGCAGACACTGCTATGCTGTTCAACAGACTACAGTCTCCAGTTTAAAGGTCCTCCTGCTCACGCTCTGTGTACAGTAGATAGACCACTCTAACGTGTGGCTAGTTTGTTCTCAACCTCCAGCACAAGAGACATTTTCTCCATGTCGTCATTTGACTGGTGGATTGTGACACCTTGGGTGTAGATTTACTCAATGACCTCTTTCATACCTTTTACGTGTGTTTGTCATCTCTAGGAATGTGAGCCTCTTCTGAGAAGGTTACTCAGCTGTTGGTGTGTCATTTAGACTTCCTCTGGGTCTAGTGTGGCGGAATGTCTTCCTCGGTCTATGGTGTGGCGGAATGTCTTCCTCTGTCTATAGTGTGGCGGAATGTCTTCCTCTGTCTCTGGTGTGGCGGAATGTCTTCCTCTGTCTCTGGTGTGGCGGAATGTCTTCCTCTGTCTCTAGTGTGGCGGAATGTCTTCCTCTGTCTCTAGTGTGGCGGAATGTCTTCCTCTGTCTCTAGTGTGGCGGAATGTCTTCCTCTGTCTCTAGTGTGGCGGAATGTCTTCCTCTGTCTCTAGTGTGGCGGAATGTCTTCCTCTGTCTCTAGTGTGGCGGAATGTCTTCCTCTGTCTCTAGTGTGGCGGAATGTCTTCCTCTGTCTCTGGTGTGGCGGAATGTCTTCCCCTGTCTCTGGTGTGGCGGAATGTCTTCCCCTGTCTCTGGTGTGGCGGAATGTCTTCCCCTGTCTCTGGTGTGGCGGAATGTCTTCCCCTGTCTCTGGTGTGGCGGAATGTTTTTCAACGGAAACAGTTTACTCCAAACAGAAATCCACTGCCACCATGACGTCTAACTACCAGAGGAATACAGGGGTCTCCTGCGGGGTGTTCTGTACATTGCGTGATTACACACTACATGCTGGCACTGTGATAGCCACACTGCCAGGCTGCCCTTCCTATAAATACATCTGTGGAAAGTGACTGACTGTATAGTGACTTTATCATATAGCGATAGACACTGTCACTCTGACATTTTGCTATTTATATCTCTGGATGGCTAAAGCATAGTGACTGGATATCAAATCCAGTGTTATTTGTCACAGGCTTTGGAAACAACCGGTGTAGACTAGCAGTGAAATGTTAACTTACAGGCCCTTCCCAACAATGCAGAGAAAAGGGATAAAGTGAGACCAGATGGTAAACCATAACAGCAGCGTATGTAAAGAGCTGGTGCAAGAAAGGCTGAATGCTATTGGTTAACTTGAATGGAGAAAATAAACTAGGACTGGCGTGGTTGCGCCTGGTCCTGGGCTGGCGTGGTTAACACTTATTTCATAGTTTTCATGTCTTCACCTTTATTTGACAATGTAGAAAATAGTAAAAATAAACAAACCCTGGAATGACTAGGTGTCAACCTGTGGTTGTGTTTGTCGGCTGGCGCTGTGTGGCGGTCGGTTGGCGCTGTGTGGCGGTCGGTTGGCGCTGTGTGGCGGTCGGCTGGCGCTGTGTGGCGGTCGGCTGGCGCTGTGTGGCGGTCGGCGAATAGGGATTTATACCTATTCTGGTGGGAATGTTATTTGTCCGAGGCTTTCTGGCTGTGGCTCAGCTTTTCATGACCTGGAGACCTACACAAAGTATCAGAGATCTGAAATGGATTCTAGATAGTGGCTTTAAATGAAAGATCCACTTATTAGAACGTCACTTGAGGTTTGAGTTTTGACGACTGGTGCTATTTTCTGACATAACAAATGCATGGCTGTTAGGAGAGAGAGGAGTGCTGTTTGCTGCCACCACACCCATCCAACCGTCCAGAAATATCCTACACCACAGGCTGTGCAAAGAGCACTGTGGCTACTGTGGAAAGAGCACTGTGGCTACTGTGGAAAGAGCACTGTGGCTACTGTGGAAAGAGCACTGTGGCTACTGTGGAAAGAGCATTGTGGCTACTGTGGAAAGAGCACTGTGGCTACTGTGGAAAGAGCATTGTGGCTACTGTGGAAAGAGCATTGTGGCTACTGTGGAAAGAGCATTGTGGCTACTGTGGAAAAAGCATTGTGGCTACTGTGGAAAGAGCATTGTGGCTACTGTGGAAAGAGCACTGTGGCTACTGTGGAAAGAGCACTGTGGCTACTGTGGAAAGAGCACTGTGGCTACTGTGGAAAGAGCACTGTGGCTACTGTGGAAAGAGCACTGTGGCTACTGTGGAAAGAGCACTGTGGCTACTGTGGAAAGAGCACTGTGGCTACTGTGGAAAGAGCACTGTGGCTACTGTGGAAAGAGCACTGTGGCTACTGTGGAAAGAGCACTGTGGCTACTGTGCCTTCAGAAAGTGTGTTCACACCCCTGGACTCTCCAGGTTTTAAAGCATGATTTTTTTTCAAATGTATTCAGGTAACGTTTTGCCACTGCCCTACACCCCATAATGTCAGTGGAATCGTTTTTGAACATTATTACAAAAAATGAATGCAGTGTTTTGATTCTAAGTCTTCAACTGTATGTTTGGGACAAATCCAATATTACACTTAACTGAGTACCACTCCATGTTTTCAAGTGTAGTGGTGGCTGCATCTTATGGATGTGCTTGTCATTGTTAAGGACCAGAGTTTTTCAGGAGGAAAAAAAAAAGAAACCGAATAGAGCTCAGCACAGGCAACATCCTTGAGGAAAACCTGGTTCAGTCTTCTTTCAACCAGACACTGGGAGATGAATTCACCTTTCAGCAGGACAATAACCTAAAACACAAGGCCAAATCTACATGAGTTGCTTACTGAGAAGACCATGAATGTTCCATGGTGTACCTTAAATCTGCAGAATGGCGAGACCTGAAATGGTTGTCTAGTGACGACCAATAACCATTTGTAAAAGGGTAATCTACATATGTTGCACAATGCAGTTGTGGAAAGCTCAGGAATATTCACCGCTGTCATCTCGGGTGTGAATCTCAGGTGTGTTTAGTTTAGTGAGGGGAAAAATGTAATCCATTGTGAGTTCGGGCTGAAACAACAACGTAGAATAAGATCAAGGGGTATGAATACTTTCTGAGGGTTCTTTCTATTCAGACCATCTTATGTAAACATTGAGTGACTTTGTGTACATCCAGTTTTACTGTCAGGACTGATCTGAGCAGCCACCTGACTAGGAGCCTGTGGTGGCGTTGGCAGGAGGTCAAATGGCTTTAGGGGTCAGGGGTGAATCAGTTGGATAGATGGCTGAATGACTGACAGCCAGCTGAGCCATACATTGGTACAGATGCTTCCCTCTGAAGTCTATCATTTAGACAACCTGTTCACATTACGTTAGTCATGTAGCAGAGTGACTTAAGGTATCTAGGCGAGACAACCACACCATAGTAAGTCAATTCTTCTTGAAAGCAGCGATCAGCGACGTCTCTGCGTCCACCTGTTTTATAGTCTCTGAGGTTGTGGCTTGGGTGCAGAGGATATTAACAGAATGGGTTTGTTTCACAGCATCTGTTTATAAAATAACGTTGGTCTTTCTGCGATGGACTTCTTGTTAGCCTCACTGTCTGGTCTTGTCATATCCTGGACAAGGTACAAAGCTCATGATGGTAAATGAAGTACTTCTAGATGAAGTCTTGAACCAGCCTCTGATTCCAGGCTTCCTCGTGTTTTGAACCAGTCATAACTGTTTATGTTGGGGCAAAATATATTGTGCTTCCTGTTGTGTGTAATTGCTAACAGATGTTTTTCTTCTGTCTCTAGGTGGAGACCAGGGGGTCTTGAATGGCTTCTTCAGTAACTGGGCAACAGCAGATATATCGAAACACCTCCCCTTCATCTACAACCTCAGCAGCATAGCAATCTACACTTACCTTCCAGCATTCAAACAGTAAGTACTGTCTACACCTCCTTTCCAGCATTCAGACAGTCAGTACTCAATCTACACCTCCCTTCCAGCATTCAGACAGTCAGTACTCAGTCTACACCTCCCTTCCAGCATTCAGACAGTCAGTACTCAGTCTACACCTCCCTTCCAGCATTCAGACAGTCAGTACTCAAACTACACCTCCCTTCCAGCATTCAGACAGTCAGTACTCAATCTACACCTCCCTTCCAGCATTCAGACAGTCAGTACTCAGTCTACACCTCCCTTCCAGCATTCAGACAGTCAGTACTCAAACTACACCTCCCTTCCAGCATTCAGACAGTCAGTACTCAAACTACACCTCCCTTCCAGCATTCAGACAGTCAGTACTCAATCTACACCTCCCTTCCAGCATTCAGACAGTCAGTACTCAAACTACACCTCCCTTCCAGCATTCAGACAGTCAGTACTCAATCTACACCTCCCTTCCAGCATTCAGACAGTCAGTACTCTGTCTACACCTCCCTTCCAGCATTCAGACAGTCAGTACTCAATCTACACCTCCCTTCCAGCATTCAGTCAGTCAGTACTCAATCTACACCTCCCTTCCAGCATTCAGTCAGTCAGTACTCAGTCTACACCTCCCTTCCAGCATTCAGACAGTCAGTACTCAATCTACACCTCCCTTCCAGCATTCAGTCAGTCAGTACTCAATCTACACCTCCCTTCCAGCATTCAGACAGTCAGTACTCAGTCTACACCTCCCTTCCAGCATTCAGACAGTCAGTACTCAATCTACACCTCCCTTCCAGCATTCAGGCAGTCAGTACTCAGTCTACACCTCCCTTCCAGCATTCAGACAGTCAGTACTCAATCTACACCTCCCTTTCAGTACTCATTTGATAGAACTGTGTAGCTCTAGTTGCTGGTTTAGGCAGTAACGACTATCTGAATAGATCTCTCTTTCTTACAATTATAAACCATTCAGCTGAATCACAAACATGGCTACCTCAAGTTAATATTTGAGGTGTTTTCTACAACACCCTGCTTGCCTAACGTTATGTGGGAAGATTAGCAGTGACTCAATAGTAGACTACCTGTAAAACCCGTAGCAGGGAAAGGTTTGTTGGCGTGGGCTCTGAGAACGGGAGGCGTAAGGTGATACGGTCACATGAAAGTGTGCTCATGCTATGGCATCAGGTTACCAGTGATGGGAGCTTTTACGGAGCAGCAGCATAAAGTCTAAATGCTTCTCCCAGCTACTGTAGGGCCCTAGGCCTTGTTGGGTTAGATATCAAGCAGACGCTTCACAGCTGAGGCCAAAATAAAGCTATTTATTTAAAGACCTTTATGCCTGTAGACAGGACCTCTGCTGGTCAGTGACAAATCTCTCCCTCTCCTTTCTCTCTTGCCCTTCTCTCCCCCCACCACCCCCCTCTCTCTGGCATTTATTTTTCCTCAATCAGACATTTCATCAATGTATCTCAGGCGTTTGTTATTTATTTCATCTTTATTGAACCAGGTAGTTGAGAACAAGTTGTCATTTGCAACTGCGACCTGGCCAAAATAAAGCGTTGCAATTCGACACAAAAACAGTTACACATGGAATAAACAAAACATACAGTAGAACAAAAGAAAACAAAGTGTATATACAATGAGTGCAAATGAGGTAAGTTAAGGAACTAAATAGGCCATGGTGGCAAAGTAATTACAATATAACAATTAAACACTGGAATGGTAGATCGGCAGAAGATAAATATGCAGGTAGAGATACTGGGCCCCAAAGGAGCAAAATAAATAAATACCAGTATGGGGATGAGGTAGGTAGATAGATGGGCTGTTTACAGATGGGCTGAGTACAGGTGCAGTGATCTGTAAACTGCTCTGACAGCTGGTGCTTAAAGCTAGTGAGGGAGATGTGAGTCTCCAGCTTCAGAGAAGTGGAAGGAAAGGCGGCCAAAGTAAGAATTGGCTTTGGGGGTGACCAGTGAGAGATACCTGCTGGAGCGCATGCTACGAGTGGGTGCTGCTATGGTGACCAGTGAGCTGAGATAAGGTGGGGCTTTACCTAGCAGAGACTTGTAGATAACCTGGAGCCAGTGGGTTTGGCGACGAGTATGAAGCGAGGGCCAACCAACGAGAGCGTACAGGTCGCAATGGTGGGTAGTGTATGGGGCTTTGGTGACAACTGATGGCACTGTGATAGACTGCATCCAGTTTGTTGAGTAGGGTGTTGGAGGCTATTTTATAGATGACTTCACCGAAGTCAAGGATCGGTAGGATGGTCAGATTTACGAGGGTATGTTTGGCAGCATGAGTGAAGGATGCTTTGTTGCGATATAGGAAGCCGATTCTAGATTTAATTTTGGATTGGAGATGCTTAATGTGAGTCTGGAAGGAGAGTTTAGTCTAACCAGACACCCAGGTATTTGTAGTAGTCCACGTATTCTAAGTCAGAGCCGCCCAGAGTAGTGACGCTTGACGGGCGAGCAGGTGCGGGCAGCGATCAATTGAAAAGCATGCATTTAGTTTTACTTGCATTTAAGAGCAGTTGGAGGCCACGGAAGGAGAGTTGTATGGCATTGAAGCTCGTCTGGAGGTTAACAAGAGTCCAAGGAGGGGCCAGAAGTATCCAGAATGGTGTCGTAGCGTTGGATCCGAGAATCACTAGCATCAAGAGCAACATCATTGATGTATGTAACGGATGTGAAACGGCTAGCTTAGTTAGCGGTGCTAAATAGCGTTTCAATCAGTGACGTCACTTGCTCTGAGACCCTGAAGTAGTAGTTCCCCTTGCTCTGCAAGGGCCACGGCTTTTGTGGAGCAATGGGTAACGATGCTTTGTGGGTGACAGTTGTTGTGTGCAGAAGGTCCCTGGTTCGCGCCCGGGTATGGGTGAGGGGACAGTCTAAAATTATTCTGTTACATGTATACAGAAAAGAGTCGGCCTGAGAATTGAACCCTGTGGCACACCAATAGAGACTGCCAGAGGTCTGGACAACAGGCCCTCCGATTTGACACACTGAACTCTATCAGAGAAGTAGTTGGTAAACCAGGCTAGGCAATCATTTGACAAACCGAGGCTACTGAGTCTGCCGATAAGAATATGGTGATTGACAGAGTTGAAAGCCTTGGCCAGGTCGATGAATACGGCTGCACAGTAATGTCTCTTATCGATGGCGGTTATGATGTCGTTTAGGACCTTGAGCGTGGCTGAGGTGCACCCATGACCAGCTCTGAAACCAGATTGCATAGCGGAGAAGGTATGGTGGGATTCGAGATGGTCCGTAATCTGTTTTGTTAACTTGGCTTTCGAAGACCTTAGAAGTTGGATATAGATCTATACCCAGTTCTATAGCAGTTTGGGTCTAGAATGTCACCCCCTTTGAAGAGGGGGATGACCGCGGCAGCTTTACAAACTTTGGGAATCTCAGACGATACGAGAGAGGTTGAACAGGCTCGTAATAGGGGTTGCAACAATTTCGGCAGATCATTTTAGAGGGTCCAGATTGTCTAGCCCGGCTGATTTGTAGGTGTCCAGATTTTGCAGCTCTTTCAGAACATCGGCTATCTGGATTTGGGTGAAGGAGAAATGGTGGGGGCTTTGGCGGGTTGCTGCGGAAGGTGCCGGGCAGTTGACCGGGGCTTTCTAAAATAAATTTGAAGTAAATTAACATGCATTCTGTTCCAGATACGGTGCCAACGCCAAGGTGGTCCACTTCCTGGGTCAGACCAAGCCCTGGAGCTACACGTATGACCCCAAGACCAAGAGGGTCAGCGGGGACATGCAGGAGACCTCCACACACCCCAGCTTCCTCCTGGACTGGTGGTTCCTCTACTCTTCCTCTGTGGTGCCCATGATGACGGAGGGATATGGAGACCAGCCCTTCCACTCTGGCTGTGTGGAAGTCAGTCTAGAAGTATTAGCCTTTTCTTCCTCTGCAGAATGTATCAACAGCTGGAACAATTTAAATTAAGTGGTTACTTTGATGCTTCTTGTTAGTAAGTAAAAGTAATATTGTCTCATCGCACCTCCTGAATTAATACCAAACGATATAAATTACGATGAGTCAATTTGTGAAATGGTGTTACTTCAGTCCTGATGGCTGTTGCGATGTGTAACCCTCATTCGTCCATCTGATAGTTCCAATCCTCGGTCAAACAAAGTTGTAATCATCATGGTCACTGGCATGAGCTGTGGTCCCAGATCTATAGTCACAAGGGGGATGGATGGAAGGTATGCTGAAGGAGACGAGTTGGTTGTGATGCTGCCTTATCAGACAACGCCTTGTCACTAATAATTGCTGCTTCTTGTGGGCAATCTGTTCTACAAACCTGGCTTAGCGTCTATCCCTATAATACTATAGCCGTGTGTTCGCTGGCTATATGAACTGAACAAAAATATAAACGCAACATTTAGTGTTGGTCCTATGTTAAATTAGCTGAAATAAAAGATCCCAGAAATATTCCATATGCACAAAAAGCTTATTTCTCATTTTGTGCACAAATTTGTTTACATCCCTGTTAGTGAGCATTTTCTCCTCTGCCAAGATAATCCATCCACCTGACAGGTGTGTGTATATAGAGAAGCTAATTTGTGATCTGATCATTACACAGGTGCACCTTGTGCTGGCTGACAAAAGGTCACTCTAAAATGTGCAGTTTTGTTACACAACGCCACAGATGTCTCAAGTTGAGGGAGGGTACAATTTGGTATGATTACTGCAGCAATTCCCTGTTAATTTAATTACCGTAAGCCAACTACGAGGTCATAAAGGATAATTTGGCAGTCTAAATTACATCCAACCGGCCTCACAACTGAAGACAACGTGTATGCCAATGTCAACATGGTGAACGGAGTGCCCCATGGTGGGGTTATGGTACGGGCAAGCATAATCTACGGACAATGAACACAATTACACTTGTTTAATTGATGGCAATTTGAATGCCCAGAGATACCGTGACGAGATCTTGAGGCCCATTGTTGTGCCATTCATCCGCTGCCATCACTCAATAGACATGTCACCCATTGAGCATGTTTGGGGTGCTCTGGATCAACGTGTACGACAGCGTGTTCCAGTTCCCGCCAATATCCAGCAATGCACAGCCATTGAAGAGGAGTGGGACAACATTCCACAGGCCACAATCAACAGCCTGATCAACTCTGTGAAGGAGGTGTTTTGCGCTGCGTGAGGCAAATGGTCATACTAGATACTGACCAACAGATGCATCTGTTTTCCCAGTTATGAAATCCATAGATTCGTGCCTTATGAATGTGGTTCAATTGACTGATTTCCTTTTAAATGATCAGTAACTCCGTAAAATCTTGGCATTGTTGCCTGTTGAGTTTATATATTTGTTCAGTATAGATCGATTTGATGGTTTGGCGTGAAGTCGCTGTGTCAATATGAATGGCAGGTTTTACATAATTGTGTAGCTGTACTGACTGCGAAGAAACAGGTGTTTTTCTCCGGAGCTTTTAGTTTTGTAGCTTCTTCCTGAATTCATCAAATCTCCGTTCTAGATGTTAATATTGTTTTGTTTCCTCCTCCAGGGAAGCAGCACGCATTTCCTCCCGCAGTGTAGCAGCACGTCCCAGGAGCCCCATCACACCGAGCCATACGTGCCACCCGAGACATCTGAGGAACGCAAGCAGAAATGGGAGCAGGGCCAGGCGGACTACATGGGAATGGATTCGTTTGACAATATCCAGAAAAAGCTTGATGCTTTTCTCAAATAAACATCGACAAGGGATCACTTAGTTTGACAGATTGATTTAGTAGACACCACCCCGCCCCCCCCAAAACTCTCGATCTCACCAATAGTTGGTTCTCTAGTGAACCACTACCCACACCAGCTCTAAGGATTACAGCACATTGTTTTACAATGTGAAACATTCTGACATCGTTGGCAGAGCGCATACATACACTATGCAATACTTGTGTAGTATGTTCAGGCTGTCACATACTGTAAAGATGCCCACACTGTGAAGCACCATGTTTTTGACACGCATGATTTAAATGTTTTGAAATTGCTGTATTTGTGAAGAGAATAAAAATGCAATAAAATATGGCCTTGTCAGATATATGAACATACGAACCTTACATGGGGACACTGACACATTTAACGATTAATACTTCATTTTTTGGGGCACTGAAATACACCTTTCATAGATGCAGGGGTGGCAATACTTCTGAATCCTCAAACTAACAAAGCATTTAATGTTTTGTCCTGAAATGTCCTGTGTGAATGCCGTCTCCACACAGCACACCCAGGGACTGTATGTGTTACCATGCAGTCAGTTGGATATGAAGTCACACAAGATGTCTAAACTAACATCTTCTATTCTGGTGGAAAGATGGTGCCTTTGTTTTATATTGTTTACAATTCACTTTGCAGCCACTGTGGCTCTTCCCTGGCTTGTTTCACCAAGGGTAGGTCTTCAGTTGGCCTGATCCCAGGGTAGGTCTTCAGTTGGCCTGATCCCAGGGTAGCTCTTCAGTTGGCCTGATCCCAGGGTAGGTCTTCAGTTGGCCTGATCCGAGTGTAGGTCTTCAGTTGGCCTGATCCGAGTGTAGGTCTTCAGTTGGCCTGATCCCAGGGTAGCTCTTCAGTTGGCCTGATCCCAGGGTAGGTCTTCAGTTGGCCTGATCCCAGGGTAGCTCTTCAGTTGGCCTGAGCCCAGGGTAGGTCTTCAGTTGGCCTGAGCCCAGGGTAGGTCTTCAGTTGGCCTGAGCCCAGGGTAGGTCTTCAGTTGGCCTGAGCCCAGGGTAGGTCTTCAGTTGGCCTGAGCCCAGGGTAGGTCTTCAGTTGGCTTGATCCCAGGGTAGGTCTTCAGTTGGCCTGATCCCAGGGTAGGTCTTCAGTTGGCCTGAGCCCAGGGTAGCTCTTCAGTTGGCCTGAGCCCAGGGTAGGTCTTCAGTTGGCCTGATCCGAGTGTAGGTCTTCAGTTGGCCTGATCCGAGTGTAGGTCTTCAGTTGGCCTGATCCGAGTGTAGGTCTTCAGTTGGCCTGATCCCAGGGTAGCTCTTCAGTTGGCCTGATCCCAGGGTAGGTCTTCAGTTGGCCTGATCCCAGGGTAGCTCTTCAGTTGGCCTGAGCCCAGGGTAGCTCTTCAGTTGGCCTGAGCCCAGGGTAGCTCTTCAGTTGGCCTGAGCCCAGGGTAGGTCTTCAGTTGGCCTGAGCCCAGGGTAGGTCTTCAGTTGGCCTGAGCCCAGGGTAGGTCTTCAGTTGGCCTGAGCCCAGGGTAGGTCTTCAGTTGGCCTGAGCCCAGGGTAGGTCTTCAGTTGGCCTGAGCCCAGGGTAGGTCTTCAGTTGGCCTGAGCCCAGGGTAGGTCTTCAGTTGGCCTGAGCCCAGGGTAGGTCTTCAGTTGGCCTGAGCCCAGGGTAGGTCTTCAGTTGGCCTGAGCCCAGGGTAGGTCTTCAGTTGGCCTGAGCCCAGGGTAGGTCTTCAGTTGGCCTGAGCCCAGGGTAGGTCTTCAGTTGGCCTAAGCCCTCAAAGCTGGATTTGAGAACCTGTTACAATCCCTCTTTGAGCTGAAGGCTCCATTCTTGGGCTTGTGTTTGATCATATCTGTACTCTTGGTATTGACACACACCCCCGGAACATGTTGGTCTCCTTTTGTTCAGCTTCTTTTAGGTCACTAACTTGACCCAAATGGTTCCTGTACCACAGCCCCTGTCATGTGCTAAATCAACTACTGGTAGAATAAGTTGTTGTGCTTGGTCTTTTATTTGGCACAATAACGTGCTCGGGTTCATTCAGGAAGGTTCAATGGTACCGGACATGAATACATTACGTTGTCACAATTACATCCCATATCTCTGCTCTGTTAGATCCGTGTTAGAAATCAGGATACAAGTACCTCATTACTATTGAGCCATTGGATTCCCATGTGAAGGCTTATTGGCCATTCATAGACCTAGAGACAGTATAGCACAGAGAAAGGTCATGAGCAGATGAGCTCCCACATTGTTCAGCATGTTTAGAGTTAGACAAACATGGACTGGCCTCTTCATGAACTGGCCTCTGTAAATTGGTATAGAATCAGCTCGATCCCCTCTGTCGAAGACACTTGGACCTTCTGAGAATTAAAAACAGGTTCAGCCCCTGGTTTGACCGTGATCTTGCAGAGTTACTCCACCTCAAGAAACCCATTTGGCGAAAGGCTCGGTACATGAATACTCAGGCTGACTGGCTCTCGTTTAGGCAAATGAGAAATAAGTGCACTCAGGCTATCCGGAAAGCCAAAGTTAGTTTAAGGAACAGTTCTCGGTCTGTGGGTCTAACCCCAAGAAGTCCTGGAAACCGGTTAAAGACCTGGAAAATAAACCCTCCTCACAGCTGCCCTTGTCCCTTAAAGTTGATGATGTGGTTGTTAATGACAATGAGCACATGGCTGAGCTTTTTAATCACCACTTCATTGAGTTAGGATTCCTATTTGACTCAGCCATGCCTCCTTGTCCGTCCAACATTTCCTCATCTCCCACCCCTTCTAATGCAACTAGTCCCAATGCTCTTCCCTCTTTTTTCCCCTGTCCCGCTACAAAGTTTCTCCCTGCAGGCAGTCACTGAGTCCGAGGTGCAAAAGGAGCTCCTGAAACTGACTGCTTAAAAACATCTGGGTCAGATGGTTTAGACCCTTTCTTCTTTAAGGTTGCTGCCCCTATCATCACCAAGCCCTATCTCTCACCTTTTTAACCAGTCTCTCCTCTCTGGGGAGATTCCCATTGCTTGGAAGGCAGCCATGGTTCATCTTTTATTTAAAGGGGAGGTCAAGCAGATCCTAATTGTTATAGGCCTACTTCTGTTTTGCCCTGTTTATCAAAAGTGTTGGAAAAACTTGTCAATAATCAACTGACTGGCTTTCTTCCTGACTATACACTGCACTCTTTGAGAGAGGTAGTTCACAAACCAGGCCAAAGACCCCTCAGAGACACCAATACTCCTTAGCCGGCCCACAAGAATGGAATGGTCTACTGTATCAACAGCTTTGGCCAAGTCATTAAAAATAGTAGCACAACACTGCTTAGAATCAAGGGCAATGATGACATCATTGAGGACCTTTAAGGTTGCAGTGACACATCCATAACCTGAGCAGAAACCAGATTGCATACCAGAGAGAATACTATAAAGTCAGAAAATCTGCTGTCTCAGCCACTGCCTGTCACCAAGCGAGTACCCCAAGGCTCAATCCTAGGCCCCACGCTCTTCTCAATTTACATCAACAACATAGCTCAGCCGGTAGGAAGCTCTCTAATCCATTTATATGCAGAGGATACAGTTTTATACTCCCTGGATTTTGTGTAAAATAATCTACAAAAGCTTTCTTAGTGTCCAACAAGCTTTCTCTACCCTGTCGTGTCTTTGGCTATGCCGGATTAAGTGATATGACATGCTATTCTATAAAATAATTTCTCTAATATTACCTGATTAAGCTAATCAGGTTAATGTAATTAACTAGAAAGTCGGGGCACCACAAAATGTTTATAGAGCTGTTATCTTCCAAATTATCTCTTAATAAAGACCTTGTCATCTTTTACATCAGTAGCAGTCAATATTTAATCCTCACCTTCACGAACCCTGGCTAACAAGTTGAATCAGCAATACAAAATTTGGATGAATTATTTATTTACTAAATACCTAACTACCTCACACAGAATTACATATACACAGAATGAATCATACATGGATTACAAATGTCATAAATGTGTCATAAAGAAAACGTCCCTGGTGGACGGAACAGCTACGATGGCTGGTTACACAAAAAGAGGGGGTTAGGTTTGAGTAAAAGAGCGGGAAGACTGAGTAACATAAGGAGAATCTATGCTAAATAAATACAGAATCTTATGCATTCTAAATTACCGCCCATTTGAAAAAGGAAAATGCAATAAATATTTACTCTGCTGCGCTTCGATAGATTGGTCGTCCATGGAAGGCCGGTTTGTCCTTTATGGATCACTAGTCCACTGAGGAATGTCTAGTGGTGACCTGGAGAGTGGTAGAATGGATACTGTATCACTTTTGGAGTGAATAAGAGTTCAAAGTTCATACCAAGTTGCCATACTTTAAGCTCATGCTATATTCTGGCTGGTATAATCAAAATTCATCCTTCCGGTGTGTAGGTCGTGGCCTTCACATTGAAATTCGATGCCAATTTCGTTAGGTTCTCTAAGGTTGGCTTTGTTCTGTAGGTGGTCTTTGTCCTTTCAACGTGGGGACCTCAAGACCACACGTCCTTGGAACAGCTTATTATCTGAGCCCTTTTAACGTAGGACTGTCGCCCTAATGTCCTCGCAACAGAAAGTTACATTTTCGTCAAGGGCTTTATATAGGAGGGGAGAGAAGGGTGTGTTTCATAGTTTATAACCAATGTCTATTCACATGGGCAGGGCCACTGAGTTGAGCATAGTTTACTCTATGACACACCGTTCTATACATTGCACAACCCTAACCCATGTGAATCTGATAACTATAATGTGTAGACTTTCCAATATATAGTTTATGTCATCCATTAGTATTAATGTCTCAGATGACAACTGATCTGTCGTCATATTCTTTAAGTACCAACGCATATTTTCAACTGGTTGGATTACCGAAATATGGTTACTTTCACCTCACCTTTTGATGTTCCAGGATTCTATATGTTAAACAAAGGCTTTTCAATAATCCTTCTGTAGAGTCAATAGAGAGGAAAGGAAGAAAGGTATTTATGGGGGGAGATCATAAACCTCACCCACAAGTCAACGTCATGACAACCCTTAACCTTGTTCAGAAAACCTCCTAAACCAAAGGTCATGTGGTTTGGTAAGAAGAATGCCCCTCTCCCCACAGGTGTGATTACTAGCTCTGAGGGTTTAGAGCTTGACGTAGTCACCTCATACAAGTACTTGGGAGTATGGCTAGACTGTACACTGTCCTTCTCTCAGCACATATCAAATCTGCAGGCTGAAGTTAAATCTAGACTTGGTTTCCTATATCGTAATCGCTCCTCTTTCACCAGAACTGCCAACCGAACCTTGATTCAGATGACCATCCTATCCATGATAGATTTCGGAGACATAATTTATAGATCAGCAGGTAAGGGTGCTCTCGAGCGGCTAGATGTTCTTTACCGTTCGGCCACCAGATTTGCCACCAATGCTCCTTACAGGACACATCACTGCACTCTATACTCCTCTGTAAACTGGTCATCTCTGTATACCCGTCGCAAGACCCACTGGTTAATGCTTATTTATAAAACCCTCTTAGGCCTCACTCCCCCCTGTCTGAGATATCTACTCCAGCCCTCATCCTCCACATACAACATCGGTTCTGCCAGTCACATTCTGTTAAAGGTCCCCAAAGCACACACATCCCTGGGTCGCTCGTCTTTTCAGTTCGCTGCAGCTAGCGACTGGAACAGGCTGCAACAAACACTCAAACTGGACAGTTTTATCACAATCTCTTCATTGAAAGATTCAATCATGGACACTCTTACTGGCAGTTGTGGCTGTTTTGCATGATGTATTGTTGTCTCTACTTACATGCCCTTTGTGCTGTTGTCTGTGCCCATTAATGTTTATTCCATGTTTTATGCTGCTACCATGTTGTTAGACGTAGTTGAGACAGTATAAACCTACTAGAGACCGTATAGACCTACTAGAGACAGTATAGACCTTCTAGAGACAGTATAGACCTTCTAGAGACAGTGTAGACCTACTAGAGACAGTGTAGACCTACTAGAGACAGTATAGACCTACTAGACAGTATAGACCTACTAGAGACAGTATATACCAACTAGAAACAGTTGAGACCTACCAGAGAGACAGCATAAACCTACTAGAGACAGTATATATTTACTAGAGACAGCATAAACCTACTAGAGACAGTATATATTTACTAGAGACAGTATATACCAACTAGAAACAGTTGAGACCTACCAGAGAGACAGCATAAACCTACTAGAGACAATATAGACCTACTAGAGAGACTGTACAGACATATTAGAGAGTCACTGTAGACCTACCAGAGACAGTATAGACTTACTAAAGGCAGTATTGACTTACTCGAGACAGCATAGACCTACAAGAGAGACAGCATAGACCTACTGAAGAGACCTTACAGACATATTAGAGAGTATAGACCTACTAGAGACAGTATAGACCTACTAGAGACAGTTGAGACCTACCAGAGAGACAGTATATATTTACTAGAGACAGTATAGACCTACTAGAGACAGTATAGACCTACTAGAGACAGTATAGACCTACTAGAGACAGTATAGACCTACTAGAGACAGTATGGACCTACTAGAGACAGTATGGACCTACTAGAGACAGTATGGACCTACTAGAGACAGTATAGACCTACTAGAGACAGTATAGACCTACTAGAGACAGTATATACCCACTAGAGATAGTTGAGACCTGCTAGAGACAGTATAGACCTACTAGAGACAGTATAGACGTACTAGAGGCAGTATAGACCTACTAGAGACAGTATATACCTACTAGAGATAGTTGAGACCTACTAGAGAGAGTATAGACCTACTGGAGATGGTATAGACCTACTAGAGACGGTATAGACCTACTAGAGACAGTATAGACCTACTAGAGACAGTATAGACCTACTAGAGACAGTATAGACCTACTAGAGACAGTATAGACGTACTAGAGACAGTATAGACCTACTAGAGACAGTATATACCTACTAGAGACAGTATATACCTACTAGAGACAGTATATACCTACTAGAGACAGTATAGACGTACTAGAGACAGTATAGACCTACTAGAGACAGTATAGACCTACTAGAGACAGTATAGACCTACTAGAGACAGTATAGACCTACTAGAGACGGTATAGACCTACTGGAGACGGTATAGACCTACTGGAGACGGTATAGACCTACTGGAGACGGTATAGACCTACTAGAGACAGTATAGACCTACTAGAGACAGTATAGACGTACTAGAGACAGTATAGACCTACTAGAGACAGTATATACCTACTAGAGATAGTTGAGACCTACTAGAGACAGTATAGACCTACTAGAGACAGTATATACCCACTAGAGATAGTTGAGACCTACTAGAGACAGTATAGACGTACTAGAGACAGTATAGACCTACTAGAGACAGCATAGACCTACCATCTGCCTCCTATGTCTGCATCTAGGTCTCGCCTTGTGCCCTGATACAACCTTTAACCAGGTTGCAGGCACTGGTTATCAGTCAACCTACCAGGTTAGTTACAAACAGCACAGAAATGAAATCATCTTTACTAATGCTGCAGAAATGTTCTTTCAAGCAGTATCCAAATCCATAGGGCTTAGTAATCACAATATAGTAGCCATATCTAGGAAAACCAAAGTTCCAAGGCTGGGCCTGATATAGTGTATAAGAGGTCATACAATAAGTTTCGTAGTGATTCATATTTTATTTTTATTTTTTATTTCACCTTTATTTAACCAGCTAGGCAAGTTGAAAACAAGTTCTCATTTACAATTGCGACCTGGCCAAGATAAACCAAAGCAGTTCTACACATACAACGACACAGAATTACACATGGAGTAAAACAGACATACAGTCAATAATACAGTATAAACAAGTCTATATACAATATGTTAACGATCTGTGGTGTGTAATGAGTAGCAAACAGACGCTGCTCTTGATGCTTATCTCAGTTACTAATAAGCATGCACCCATTAAGAAAATGACTGTAAAAACTGTTAAATCCCCTTGGATTGATGAGGATTTGAAAAATTGTATGCCAAACCTTTTGCCTCATTCAACATATGAATGAGGCAATAAGTCTGGCTGCCCAACGTACTGCAAATTAAGAAATCGCCTGACTAAACTAAAGAAGAAACGACACTGAAACAAAAATAAACGATATAAAGAATGATAGTAAAAAGCTTTGTAGCACCTTAAATTAAATTTGAAATCAAATTCATTCATTGAATCAGATGGCTTATTCATCACAAAGCCCACTGATATTGCAAACTACTTTAATAACTTTTTCATTGGCAAGATAAACAAACTTAGGGATGACATGCCAGCAACAAACGCTGACACAACACATCCAGGAATATCTGACCAAATTATGAAAGACAAGCGTTGTACTTTTGATATCTGTAAAGTGTGTTGAAGACGTGAAAACATTGTCTATCAACAATGACAAGCCACCGGGGTCTGACAACCTGGATGGAGAATTACTGAGGATAATAGAGGACGATAATGCATCTCCTATTCGCCATATGTTCAATCCAAACCTACTAGAAAGAGTGCCCCCTCAGGCCTGGAGGGAAGCTGAAGTCATTCCCCTACCTAAGAATAGCAAAGCCCCCCCTTTACTGGCTCAAATAGCCGACCAATCAACTTGTTAACAACCCTTAGTATTTGACCAGATACACTGTTATTATACAGTAAACAAATTGATCAACATTCAACACCCTTATAGGGAAGGACACTTACACACATGACTGATTGGCTGAGATAAATGATGAAATGATGATGATGATTAAAACAGAGCAGGATTGTTCATTGTTCATTGCGACATTATCGATCATTGTCTGCTGCTGGAAAAACACTACCGTTCAAAAGTTTGGGGACACTTAGAAATGTCCTTGTTTTTGAAAGAAAAGCACTTTTTTTGTCCATTTAAAATAACATCAAATTGATCAGGGGGGCGGCAGAGTAGCCTAGTGGTTAGAGCGTTGGACTAGTAACCGAAAGTTTGCAAGATCAAATCCCCAAGACGACAAGGTAAAAATCTGTAGTTCTGCTCCTGAACAGGCAGTTAACCCACCTCGGCAATCATTGTAAATAAGAATTTGTTCTTAACTGACTTGCCTAGTAAAATCAGAATATGTTGTAGCTGATAGTTTTATGGAATATATACACAGGCGTACAGAGGCCCATTTTCAGCAATGTGTTCCAATGGCACGTTGTGTTAGCTAATCCAAGTTTATCATTTTAAACGGCTAATTGATCATTAGAAAACCCTTTTACAACTATGTTAGCACAGCTTAAAACTGTTCTGATTAAAGAAGCAATAAAACTGGCCTTCTTTAGACTAGTTGAGTATCTGGAGCATCAGCATTTCTGTTTTTTGATTACAGGCTCAACATGGCCAGAAACAAAGATTTGTGAGTTTTAAATTAGTGTAGAGTTAGTTGAAATGGTGTTTATTTTATATTTTTCCCATTTTGTATCACAGTATAATGGATTTATATTATAGTCCAGTTGGGGGCGGTAATGCAACACATTGGATGCCAACCGCCGTTAAACGCCGAAGAAGAAGTTAACAGCACAGAAGTTAATAACGAAATGGCTTCGCTTCCTTTCGTTCGAGGTGCTCTACTCGTGTCGTTTTCGGTTCTTTTGACTGTAGTTCTGGGGTTCGGACTCCCAGCGTTGCTGAATGCTGTCGCTAAATGCTGTGGTTTTCCTGAGACCAGTGTGTCAGAGTGCATAGTCGGGGTGTATTTCATTTTTGTACTCTATGTCGCGACACCACGGATACCCAGAGGAAAGATAGAGGTACAGAATCCTAAAATATCTCACCTGTACTGTATACCACTGAAAATCTAATGCTTTTATAGTTTATTCCACAATGTATCTACGCTATACTGATTTAAAGTTGAACAAAGCAGACAAGACATTGGGGCGGCAGAGTAGCCTAGTGGTTAGAGCGTTGGACTAGTAAGCGAAAGGTTGCAAGTTCGAATCCCCGAGCTGACAAGGTACAAATCTGTCGTTCTGCCCCTAACCCGCTGTTCATAGGCCGTCATTGAAAATAAGAATTTGTTCTTAACTGACTTGCCTAGTAAAATAAAAAAACAAGTATCCCACAATAGTTTGAAATTAAATGGGTCAATTCCATCTATTCAAACCCTTTAAAATGACACTTTGTTGGGTAATATTAGTTTGTCCATGTTGCAGGTACAGGGAAAGGCAGTATTCATCACAGGCTGTGACAGTGGTTTTGGTCATGCCACGGCTAAGCACCTCCACAAACTGGGCTTCACTGTCTTCGCTGGATGTCTGTTCAAGGTAATGTTTATATCCAGGTAAACTGGCTGTTCAAGGTAATGTTTATATCCAGGTAAACTGTGTGTTCAAGGTAATGTTTATGTCCAGGTAAACTGGCTGTTCAAGGTAATGTTTATATCCAGGTAAACTGGCTGTTCAAGGTAATGTTTATGTCCAGGTAAACTGGCTGTTCAAGGTAATGTTTATATCCAGGTAAACTGTGTGTTCAAGGTAATGTGTATATCCAGGTAAACTGGCTGTTCAAGGTAATGTTTATATCCAGGTAAACTGGCTGTTCAAGGTAATGTTTATGTCCAGGTAAACTGGCTGTTCAAGGTAATGTTTATGTCCAGGTAAACTGTGTGTTCAAGGTAATGTGTATATCCAGGTAAACTGGCTGTTCAAGGTAATGTTTATGTCCAGGTAAACTGGCTGTTCAAGGTAATGTTTATATCCAGGTAAACTGGCTGTTCAAGGTAATGTTTATGTCCAGGTAAACTGGCTGTTCAAGGTAATGTTTATGTCCAGGTAAACTGGCTGTTCAAGGTAATGTGTATATCCAGGTAAACTGGCTGTTCAAGGTAATGTTTATGTCCAGGTAAACTGGCTGTTCAATGTAATGTTTATGTCCAGGTAAACTGGCTGTTCAAGGTAATGTTTATATCCAGGTAAACTGGCTGTTCAAGGTAATGTTTATGTCCAGGTAAACTGGCTGTTCAAGGTAATGTTTATATCCAGGTAAACTGTCTGTTCAAGGTAATGTTTATATCCAGGTAAACTGTCTGTTCAAGGTAATGTTTATATCCAGGTAAACTGGCTGTTCAAGTTGATGTTTATATCCAGGTAAACTGGCTGTTCAAGGTAATGTTATTAGTTTATATCCAGGTAAACTGGCTGTTCAAGGTAATGCTATTAGTTTATATCCAGGTAAACTGGCTGTTCAAGGTAATGCAGAAGATGCTAAGGAAATGGAAAGTAGGATTTCTGTCTGTGAAATAACAGGCTGGCGCAGTAGTCTGAGTTTGTGCTGATTGTTGAAATATCCAGAGAGCCATTGACTATCGTCAGACAGTGTTTGAGTTCTTCTGATGTGATGCCTTTCCTTTCCAGGATAAGGGTGGGGAGGGGTCCAAGGAGCTGGAGGAGATGCAGTCAGATCGGATGAAGGTGGTTCAGCTGGATGTCTGCAGTGAGGAGCAGGTGAACAGAGCTGTGGACTACGTCAACACACACCTGGAAGACTCACAGAGAGGTACAGAACACCAGTCTGTCTCTCTGCCAGACATCATACCATATACGGCATCATGCAGAACTCTTTGTACATTATCTAGAATAAATATGCTGATTTTTGATCTGAATTATTGGGTATAGTGAATGATTATCTGCATGACAGTGAAAGCAGATGCAGTGCATTCAGAAAGTAGTCATACCCCTTTACATATTCAATATTTTGTTACAGCCTGAATTCAAAATAAAAAATCTCACACATCTACACACGATACCCCATAATGACAAAGTGGAAACATGTTTTTAAGACATTTTTGCAGATTGAAAATAAAGAAATATCTAATTTATTTTGGTCCCATTCTTCCTTTACTTAAGCTCTATTAAGTTAGATGGTGAGTGACTGTAAACAGCGATCTTCAAGTCGTTCTACAGATATTTCAATGGGATTCATGTCTGGGCCACTAAAGGACTTTCACATTCTTGTTCTAAAGCCATTCCAGAGTTGCTTTGATTGTATGTTGGAACGTAAACCAGTCTAAGGTCATTTGCACTCTGAAGCAGGTTCTCATCAAGGTTGGCTCCATTCATTGTTCCCTCTATCCTTACCAGTCCCTTCCGCTGAAAAGCATCCCCAGAGCGTTATGCTGCCACCAGCATGCTTCATGGTACAGATGGCGTTAGACTGGAGAGCTGGGCCTGGTTTTCAGACATAGTGTTTTCTATTCAGGCCAATGTTACATTTTTTGTCTCAAACCACAATCCTTTGCCTTATGCCCTGTCTTTCACATTTTAGCTCCATGTCATGTTCCTTTTTTCTCAGGAGTAGCTTCTGTCCAGATAGGTGCAGTGCTGTAGAGACTGTTGTCCTTCTGGCAGCTTCTCCCATCTCAACCAAGGAACTCTGTCACGGCTTTCGTCTGGCCACCCTCCCATAAAGCCCAGATTGGTGAAGTGCTGTAGAGACTGTTGTCCTTCTGGCAGCTTCTCCCATCTCAGCCAAGGAACTCTGTCACGGCTTTCGTCTGGCCACCCTCCCATAAAGCCCAGATAGGTGAAGTGCTGTAGAGACTGTTGTCCTTCTGGCAGGTTCTCCCATCTCAACCGAAGAACTTAGTGGTCATTGGGTTCTTGGTCCCCTCCTTGACCAATGTCCTTCTCGCTCAGTTTGGTCAGACGGCCAGCATCCCCAGAGCGTAGATCCTCAGCTCTCGGCTGAGTCTGCGTAGTTCTATATTATTTCCAATGATGGAGACCACTGTGCTCTTGGAAACTTTCAACACCAGAAATGGTTTTACACCCCAGATATATGCTTCATCACAACCCTGTCTCAGAGATCTATGGACAGTTCCTTGAACTTCATGGTATAGTTCCTGCGCTGACATGCACTGTCAACTGTCGGACCTTATTTAGACAGGTGTGTTTTTTTTCTCCAAAATCACATCCAGTCTATTGAATTTACCTCAGGTGGACTCCAAGTTATAGTGACATCTCAAGGATGAACAATGGAAACAGGATTCACCTGGGCTCAATTTGTCATAGCAAGGGGGTGTGAATACTTACAGTACCAGTCAAAAGTCTGGACACACCTACTCATTCAAGGGTTTTTCTTTATTTTGACTATTTTCTACATTGTAGAATAATAGTGAAGACATCAACTATGGAATCATTCCCCTTCAGGAGACGATTTGGGTCCCCAGATCCTCAAAACGTTCTACAGCTGCACCATCGAGATCATCCTGACAGGCATCCTAAAAATTACCTCAACTACTACTACAATTACCCCGCACAATGACTCGGTACCGGTACCCCCTGTATATAGCCTCTGTTTTATTTTTTACTTTAGTTTATTTGGTAAATATTTTCTTAATGCTTCTTGAACTGCACTGTTGGTTAAGGGCTTGTAAGTAAGCAGTTCATGGTAAAGTCTACACATGTGGTATTCGACGCATGTGACATTTTGATGTAGTAACCAAAAAAGTGTTAAACACTTCAAAATATATTTGAGATTTTTCAAAGTAGCCATACTTTGCCTTTGACAGCTTTGCACACTCTTGGCATTCTCTCAACCAGCTCATGAGGTAGTCAACTGGAATGCATTTCAATTAACAGGTGTGCCTTATTAAAAGTTAATTTCTTTCCTTAATGCGTTTGAGCCAATCAGTTGTTGTGACAAGGTTGGGTTGGTATACAGAAGATTGTCTTTTACCAAATAGGGCCAAGTCCATATTATGGCAAGAACAGCTCAAATAAACAAATGACAGTCCATTACTTTACGACATGAAGGTCAGTCAATATGGAATATTTCAAGAATTTTGAAGGTTTCCTCAAGTGCTGTCGCAAAAACCATCAAGCGCTATGATGAAACTGGCTCTCTTGAGGACCACCACAGGACAGGAAGACCCAATTACCTCTGCTGAAGGTTCATTAGAGTTAACTGCACCTCAGATTGCAGCCCAAATAAATGCTTCACAGAGTTCAAGTAACAGACACATCTCAACATCAACTGTTCAGAGGAGACTGTGTGAATCAGACCTTCATGGTCGAATTGCTGCAAAGAAACCACTACTAAAGGACATCAATAAGGAGAAACTTGCTTGGGCCAAGAAATACGAGCAATGGACTTTAGACCGATGGAAATCTATGCTTTGGTCTGATGAGTCCAAACGTGAGATTTTTGGTTCCAACTGCCGTATTTCCAACTGAGTAGGTGAACGGATGAGCTACGCATGTGTGGTTCCCACCGTGAAGCATGGAGGAGGAGGTGTGATGGTGCTTTTCTGGTGACACTGACTGATTTATTGAGAATTCAAGGCCCACTTAACCAGCATGGCTGCAGTGATACACCATCCCATCTGGTTTGTGCTTAGTGGCACTATTCGTTTTTCAACAAAGGGCTAAGGACTATTTGACCAAGGAGAGTGATTGAGTGCTGCATCAGATGACCTGGCCTCCACAATCAAATTACCTGGCCTCCACAATCACCTGACCTCAACCCAATTGAGATGGTTTGGGATGAGTTGGACCGCAGAGTGAAGGAAAAGTAGCCAACAAGTACTCAGCATATGTGGGAACTCCTTCAAGACTGTTGGAAAAGCATTCCTCATGAAGATGCTTGAGAGAATGCCAAGAGTGTGCAAAGCTGTCAAAGGGTGGCTACTTTGAAGAATCTAAAATATATTTTGATTTGTTTAACTTTTTGTTGTTGTTGGTTACTACATGATTCCATAGTTTAATATCTTCACTATTATTCTACAATGAATGACATAGTAAAAAAATAAAAACCCTGGTATGAGTAGGTGTGTCCAAACTTTTGACTGGTACTGAATGTAAATTTGATTTTCTGTATTTGATTTTCAGTAAATTTGCATACATTTCTAAACATGTTTTCACTTTGTCGTTATGGGGTATTGTGTGTAAATGCTGAATTCAGGCAGTGACTATGTTAAATCAAGAAGAAAATGTGTCAATGGAGACACTGAAGGAGACCAAGTCATAAACTTCTCCATTCCCCTGATCAGGTCTGTGGGCGGTGCTGAACAACGCAGGTGTGTCTACGTTTGGAGAGGTGGAGTTTACGACCATGGAGACGTACCGGCAGGTGTCAGAGGTCAACCTGTGGGGGGTTATCAGGGTCACCAAGGCCCTCCTGCCCCTCATCCGTAGGGCCAAAGGTCAGCCACACGCAACTGCTTCAGACACAAGTACTAAATAACTACCGCCCTGTAGCAGTCACATCTGTAATCATGAAGTGCTTTAATAGGCTGGTCATGGCTCACATTAACTCCACCATCCCATACATCCTAGACACACTCCAATTTTCACACCACCCCACCCGATCCATAGATGAGACGATCTCTATTGCACTCCACACTGTGCTCACCCATCTAGATAAGAGGAATACCTATGTGAGAATGCTGTTCATTGACTACAGCTCAGTGTTAAACACCCATTGCCCCCTCCATGCTTGTCACCAAGCTTAAGACCAGGGGACTGAAGACCTTCCTCTGCAACTGGATCCTGGACTTCCTGATGGGCCACCCCTAGGTGGTGAGGGTAGGTAACAACACCTCCACCACACTGACCCTCAACACGGGGGCCACTCAGGGGTGCGTGCTTAGTCCCCTCCTGTACTCCCTGTTCACCCACGGTTGTGTGGCCAAACACATTTCCAACACCATCATCAAGTTTGCCTGATCACCGGCGACGATGAGACAGCCTACAGGGAGGAGGGCAGTGTGGTGCCAGAGCAACAACCTCTTCCTCGACATCAGTAAGACAAACGAGATGAGTGTGGACTATAGGAAACGAGCGGGCGAGCACGCCCCCTTCCACATGGACTACAGTGGAGCGGGTCGAGAGCATCAAGTTCCTGTCCAAATCACTAAGAACTTAAAATGGTCCACACAGTCGTGAAAAAGGCCCAATATCACCTATTCTCCCTCAGATTCTGAAAGTTGTACAGCTGCACCATCGAAAGCATATTGACTGGTTGCATCACCGCCTGGTGTGGCAACAGCACCGCCCTCGATCGCATGGAGAGTGGTGCAGACAGCCCAGTACATCACTGGGGCCATCCAGGACCTCTAATCAGGCGGTGTAAAAGGATGCCCAGCCACCCAAACCATGGTCTAACACCCAACAGACTCCTGAACAGCATCTAGACTGCTAAATAGCTAACAGAATGGTAACACAGACTGAGTTGACCCTTGTATTTTCTCTAACACACACATAACATGCACATTTATACTGACTCTACGTACACTCACATACAATGTTACAGCCTTATTCTAAAATATATATATAAAAAAATAATAATAATAAAATAAAAAAATCCAATGTTTAGGTGGTGGTGGTGGTGGTACGGAGCTCTGTTTAGGTGGTGGTGGTACGGGGCTCTGTTTAGGTGGTGGTGGTGGTACGGAGCTCTGTTTAGGTGGTGGTGGTGGTACGGGGGCTCTGTTTAGGTGGTGGTGGTGGTACGGAGCTCTGTTTAGGTGGTGGTGGTACGGGGCTCTGTTTAGGTGGTGGTGGTGGTACGGAGCTCTGTTTAGGTGGTGGTGGTACGGGGCTCTGTTTAGGTGCTGGTGGTGGTACGGGGGCTCTGTTTAGGTGGTGGTGGTGGTACGGGGCTCTGTTTAGGTGGTGGTGGTGGTACGGAGCTCTGTTTAGGTGGTGGTGGTGGTACGGGGCTCTGTTTAGGTGGTGGTGGTGGTACGGGGCTCTGTTTAGGTGGTGGTGGTGGTACGGGGCTCTGTTTAGGTGGTGGTGGTGGTACGGAGCTCTGTTTAGGTGGTGATGGTGGTACGGGGGGGCTCTGTTTAAGTGGTGGTGGTACGGGGGCTCTGTTTAGGTGGTGGTACGGGGGCTCTGTTTAGGTGGTGGTGGTGGTACGGAGGCTCTGTTTAGGTGGTGGTGGTGGTACGGGGGGGCTCTGTTTAGGTGGTGGTGGTACGGGGGCTCTGTTTAGGTGGTGGTGGTGGTACGGAGGCTCTGTTTAGGTGGTGGTACGGGGCTCTGTTTAGGTGGTGGTGGTGGTACGGGGGCTCTGTTTAGGCAGTGGTGGTGGTATGGGAGCTCTGTTTAGGTGGTGGTGGTGGTGGTGGTATGGGAGCTCTGTTTAGGTGGTGGTGGTGGTACGGGGGCTATGTTTAGGTGGTGGTGGTGCGGGGGCTCTGTTTAGGTGGTGGTGGTACGGGGGCTCTGTTTAGGTGGTGGTGGTGCGGGGGCTCTGTTTAGGTGGTGTTGGTACGGGGGCTCTGTTTAGGTGGTGGTGGTACGGGGGCTCTGTTTAGGTGGTGGTGGTGGTACAGGGGCTCTGTTTAGGTGGTGGTGGTGCGGGGGCTCTGTTTGGGCCGCGGTGGTACGGGGGCTCTGTTTAGGCAAAATGTTGTTTGTGTGGAATGTAATGTACTGCATCGAGCTGGTAGAAAATGAGTGACTACCTGACTGGCACTTTGGTCAATCAGTCGCTGTTCTGTAAAGCTCCTGAAGAATGTTTTTAAGAGGCAAGTTGGACTGTAGAGGCATGTCACTGGAGCATTCACTAACAGGCTCAGAGCTTGGGTTCATACTGCTTTTCTTCTTGACATAAAAAGTGAAAAGGTAGACTCGGCGTTATGTTGTTGTCACCAGCAGCACCTCAGATATTCATATGAGAGTGATGCAATACTTTTCCGTGTTTCAACGCTCTTCGTTGTTTCAGAAATCGATTGCTGTTTACTTTGTGCATTGATGAATCTACCTTTTTTAATGTGTTCTAAATCACTGTGTTAAATAGGTATTGATCTATGTAATAACCTAATGCCACTGTATTGTTAAATATGTATTGATCTAATGCCACTGTTGTTAAATAGATATTGATCTATGTAATAACCTAATGCCACTGTGTTGTTAAATATATATTGATCTATGTAATAACCTAATGCCACTGTGTTGTTAAATAGATATTGATCAACGTAATAACCTAATGCCACTGTGTTGCAGGTCGTGTGGTCAACCTGGCCAGTATGTATGGGCGGATGGGCAATGCCCTGCGTTCTCCATACTGCGTATCTAAGTATGGCGTGGAAGCGTTCTCCGACTGTCTACGTTACGAGATGAAGGCCTGGGGCGTCAAGGTCTCCGTCATCGAGCCGGGGAACTTCATTGTGGCAACGGGCATCCTGACCCGGGACATTGTGGCGACCACGGCCGATAAACTGTGGCGCGAGGCGCCCCCTGGTGTCCAGGAGGACTATGGCCACGCCCACTTCGACAAACACATGGCTGTGATGAGGTCATACTGTAGCAGCGGACAGAAAGATGTCCAGCCCGTCCTAGATGACATCACCGACGCCATCACGTCACGCCGCCCGTTCACGCGCTATAACCCCATGGAGCCTCACTGGTGGATCAGAATGCAGGTGATGGCACACCTACCGGCCGCCATCTCCGACCGTCTCTACTTCTGACCTGGAGGATCCCCGTCTCTGATCGTCTCCATACGTACACTGTATCCTATTGCATTAGGGTTCCGTTCCACTTTAGAGTCGAAAACTGGGCAATTCCCTATGGAAAATTACAAGCGATCGATTCTCAATATGTTAATCTCATTTGAATGAATTTCCTGACTTGACTGATTTAACCATTTCTGTTCTCCTTGGATCATGAGGTCCAGAGCCCACTGCTGTAGCTAAGGATTCCTTCACACTGGAAATCTCAGTGATAGTGCATAATGTTCAAAATGGCTCAATTGTCCTATCTACAATATATATGTTATTCACCCCCTTGGAAATGGGATTTTTTCTTCTTCTTCAGTAATAAATGAAGCTGTAATATTCAAGTGATGAAGCTGATGTTTGGAGGTTATATTGGCGCGGGTGTTAGGCCCGAGGTAAACACCAGCTCCCAGGGCATTAGCGCTTTTATACGGGTTATTAACATATTTTCATAAACAATATTTTGATGAATTTACTCACACAGTTTCATCCTTCCACGAGATATAGTCCCGACACAAATCTAGGATTGCTACCCAAGCCGGCTGGTCGTTCATTCTATCGGTTCGGTGTCTAGGGACGAGACCCAGTCGTTGTCCTTTTGTTCTGTGTCTAGGGACGCGACCCAGTCGTTGTCCTTTTGTTCTGTGTCTAGGGACGCGACCCAGTCGTTGTCCTTTTGTTCTGTGTCTAGGGACGCGACCCAGTCGTTGTCCTTGTTGTTCTGTATCTATGGACGAGACCCAGTCGTTGTCCTTTTGTTCTGTGTCTAGGGACGCGACCCAGTCGTTGTCCTTTTGTTCTGTGTCTAGGGACGCGACCCAGTCGTTGTCCTTTTGTTCTGTGTCTAGGGACGCGACCCAGTCGTTGTCCTTTTGTTCTGTGTCTAGGGACGCGACCCAGTCGTTGTCCTTTTGTTCTGTGTCTAGGGACGCGACCCAGTCGTTGTCCTTTTGT
The DNA here is from genome assembly GCF_036934945.1 of Oncorhynchus masou masou. Lineage (NCBI taxonomy): Eukaryota > Metazoa > Chordata > Actinopteri > Salmoniformes > Salmonidae > Oncorhynchus > Oncorhynchus masou. The sequence continues at coordinate 93,250 of NW_027016895.1, forward strand.
TCTGTGTCTAGGGACGCGACCCAGTCGTTGTCCTTTTGTTCTGTGTCTAGGGACGCGACCCAGTCGTTGTCCTTGTTGTTCTGCATCTATGGACGAGACCCAGTCGTTGTTCTTTTGTTCTGTGTCTAGGGACGAGACCCAGTCGTTGTCCTTTTGTTCTGTGTCTAGGGACGCAACCCAGTCGTTCGTTCTAAATGTTCCATTGCCATGATGGCTGGCAATGATCTTATCCCCTGCTTGCTATTTGGCTAACACCGTCATGTCAAACAGTGTAGCCAGAATAACAGCACAGTAGCTGGAGTTTAAGCTGTTTTCTAGTGACTCTTTTGGGATACCTCCATAACAATGAGCTAATGATTTCTCCTGGCATGGAATGCTGGCTGGTTCTCTCTCTCTCTCTCTCTTCCCCCCCTCCCCCCAAACTGAAACTGGAATGACAGCAAATGAGCTACAGTTACTGTTTTTCTGTTGACATTTTGTTTGTATAGATCCATAAAAATGATGCTGAGTTATGATTTCGACTGTCTGAGAGAAGCTGCCTGTTTGTCCCGACATGTTCATTAACAGCTGGAGATCCAATTTCAATATTGTATTTAAAACAATTTTTTATTTTTTTTGCAAACACAAGGTTATTACAAATCTCCACTGTTGAAAACCAATTGTTAATCTAAAAGAAATGTGAGATAATGTCTAGATGCTTTTTATAGTGGAGATCAAGTTTATAAGTTGTCTGGTTGGGCTGATGAGACAGTGGATTGCTTAAGAGTAAATAGACATTTTAGCGTCGTAGATTTAGCCTGTGGTAACTTGTAGACCATGGCTGGAATGTGGTTTCAACCAACCAGGATTAGACTCGCCCATATAAACCTTGATTGAGATAAGTCTTCAACCCTCTGACACAATACATGTTACAATCACATTTTGGCAGCGATTACAGCTGTGAGTCTTCTTGGGTTGGTATCGAAGGGACGATTCAGTCTGAGGAAAGGCCTTCGCACTTCTCAGTTGCTATTCAGACTTACCAAGCACGTATTGCATTCTACAGGCTACCATTCCCTCAATGAATAAATATCATTCAATCACTGACAAACCTCCCACTTGCTGGCTAACCGATTATTTTCAGTCCATTTATCGAAAGCCATCCCTTTAAATATGCTGCACCTTTTTTACATTTTCATTTTGTCTACAGACTCAGACTATCGTGAGATGGGTTGAGAATATTATGGATAAATGAAATTAAGCATCTAAATCGATTTATCTCTTTCAGCACCAACTCGTACATTTTTGTGGATTGTTTGGGGCCGATGTTAGGAAAGAGAATCATTCTGAATCAGCCTTTACGTATTAAATATATTATTGAATCCAAAATAGTGTTTTTCATCCTGAAAGTTGCCTTATTCAAGTTCAATCCATAAAATATTGGAAGGTTTATTTATTTTTTATTTCACCTTTATTTAACCAGGTAGGCTAGTTGAGAACAAGTTCTCATTTGCAACTGCAACCTGGCCAAGATAAAGCTTAGCAGTGTGAGCAGACAACACAGAGTTACACATGGATTAAACAATAAACAAGTCAATAACACAGTAGAAAAAAGGCGAGTCTATATACATTGTGTGCAAAAGGCATGAGGAGGTAGGCGAATAATTACAACCTTGCAGATTAGCACTGGAGTGATAAATGATCAGATGGTCATGTACAGGTAGAGATACTGGTGTGCAAAAGAGCAGAAAAGTAAATAAATAAAAACAGTGTTGGGATGAGGTAGGTGAAAATGGGTGGGCTATTTACCGATAGACTATGTACAGCTGCAGCGATCGGATAGCTGCTCAGATAGCACATGTTTGAAGTTGGTGAGGGAGATAAAAGTCTCCAACTTCAGGGATTTTTGCAATTCGTTCCAGTCACAGGCAGCAGAGTACTGGAGGTGGGAAAATGTGGACAATAGTCGTATGAACTAAACATGGAACTGTGATGAACCGTTCGGCAGGTTTAAACTGCTACGTCCGAGTTCCATAAGGACTCTAATAGACACTAATATAAATGACACTAATAGACACTAGACCTAATGTCACCCTGGAACAACGACAGACGACCGAGGAAGGAAGGGGAATGGTGCTAAATGTAGGAAACTATAGTGAAAGTTAGAACTGCATGTGGGTATTACTGACGGTGGCTCCCGATAGTGGCTCATATTTAACATGATACACATTGTAAAGATAGAATGTTTTCATTGTTTTCTCAGTTTAAGGAGAATAAATCAGCTGCAGGTTTGGCCATTTAAAGGCCTCTAGATTGGGTCTTCAAATGTCAATCCCTGCAAGTTATTAGGGCATAACAGCTATTTATAGTCTATTTCACTGTGGAAAGGGGCCGTAACACATCTCATGTTGATATGACTTTAATTTGGCCTCTATCTGACTGTTTTCACATTTGTCTCCAGGAAGAATAATCTAGACCAGTTACTATATGTAGGCTATCTCCAAACAGCTTACTCATTTTACCTAGTGGCAGGGTAGCCTCGTGGTTAGAGCTATCTCCAAACAGCTTACTCATTTTACCTAGTGGCAGGGTAGCCTCGTGGTTAGAGCTATCTCCAAACAGCTTACTCATTTTACCTAGTGGCAGGGTAGCCTCGTGGTTAGAGCTATCTCCAAACAGCTTACTCATTTTACCTAGCGGCAGGGTAGCCTCGTGGTTAGAGCTATCTCCAAACAGCTTACTCATTTTACCTAGTGGCAGGGTAGCCTCGTGTTTAGAGCTATCTCCAAACAGCTTTTACTCATTTTACCTAGTGGCAGGGTAGCCTCGTGGTTAGAGCTATCTCCAAACAGCTTACTCATTTTACCTAGTGGCAGGGTAGCCTCGTGGTTAGAGCTATCTCCAAACAGCTTACTCATTTTACCTAGTGGCAGGGTAGCCTCGTGGTTAGAGCTATCTCCAAACAGCTTACTCATTTTACCTAGTGGCAGGGTAGCCTCGTGGTTAGAGCTATCTCCAAACAGCTTACTCATTTTACCTAGCGGCAGGGTAGCCTCGTGGTTAGAGCAAGTTCAAATCCCAGAGCTGACAAGGTACAAATCTGTCGTTCTGCCCCTGAACAAGGCAGTTCCCCGGTAAGCCGTTATTGAAAATAAGAATGTGTTCTTAACTGACTTCCCTAGTTAAATAAATTATTGATTATAAATGACAATGAATGGCGTTATTTCTATTAAGAATAAAATGAGGGTACTGGGCGGGTGTTTAATTATGACGATTCTGTTACAAAACGTTTCTTAAGCAAATGGCACGAAATGGGGAGGGACCTACCTAAATTTGTCCAATAGAAACTCTTGTTTTATTAGCAAAACAGAACAAATGATTACACACTAGAGGCAGGCAAGAGGGTGTAAGGCAGTATTTAATGTTCTCACTGGCTGTCACCTTGATTACTCAAATTATTCTCTCAACCTTTTCACCTGCATTGTAAACTTTCATTCTAAGTCTGTTGTAGCAACCTCATGATGGGTATAGGTCAAATTAGAGTATCATGTCGTGGCCTAAACATATCGATGATACATTGAACTGGGTGAATATGAATGACAGTAACCTAAACCTGTCACTGTTACATTGAACTGGGTGAATATGAATGACAGTAACCTAAACCTGTCACTGTTACATTGAACTGGGTGAATATGAATGACAGTAACCTAAACCTGTCACTGTTACATTGATCTGGGTGAATATGAATGACAGTAACCTAAACCTATTGATGTTACATTGAACTGGGTGAATATGAATGACAGTAACCTAAACCTGGCACTGTTACATTGAACTGGGTGAATATGAATGACAGTAACATAAACCTATTGATGTTACATTGATCTGGGTGAATATGAATGACAGTAACCTAAACCCATCACTGTTACATTGAACTGGGTGAATATGAATGACAGTAACCTAAACCCATCACTGTTACATTGAACTGGGTGAATATGAATGACAGTCATCCACTATGCTGTAATAGATATAAGGCCGTCCTCATGAAAATAAATAATTGTCCTCAATCTCAAACTGCACCAACCGTAGACAGGAAAGTGTATAAAAAGCCAACACAGTGATGCGGACTGAACTGAACTTCCCCCTGAGAGCTTTCCACACCTCAATTGTGCAAAAGTCTACATATTTTCAAGCAAACTAGGCCACTCAGCAACATGCAATGTCATCTTGGTAAGGCACTCCAGTTTTATGTAGCCTGGTGTGTCAGGTTCGGACGAGGCAGTTGCTCAGTGACATGTTGGATTTGCCCCAAACATAAGCCTTGTTATATACAGGATGCTTGTTTTGTTGAGGCGTCCTCGGCTATCTCCTGCCATTACACTCTGTAGTGGTTTTAAACTCACCAAGGTCTCGTGGTATTGTCCTTCCTGCCCTCCGTTCAGAAGGAGGACTGTATACTTGTTGTGTCTGGGTGGCAATGAGACTTTCAAAAACGCTCCCTGCTCTTTGTAGTTTAATCTGTGCTTGAAATTCAATAGTTGACCGAGGGACCTTTAGTATGTATAGGGGACAGATGAAGGGGTAGTCAATCAGGAATCATGTCAATCCCTACTATTCTATACAGTATAGGTCATTTATAATTTGTTAAGTAACTATTTACTCCTGAACTCATTTAGGTTTGCTTAAACAAAGGGGGTGAATTTTTATGCAATGATTTTTGTTATTTGTTTTTATGAATTTGTAGAAATGTATTTTGTGTAGAACAATAAATAAAATCACAATCAAATCCATTCCAATCCAATTTTAACACAACAAAATCCAAGGGCTGAATACTTGAGATTAGGGTGTTTAATATGACCTGTCACTGTCTGACTTATTATAAATGATGCAATGCCTTGACATTCATACGTTTCCATTCAATTATGAAAAATGTAATCGAAAAGAGGACACTAGCTGTCCAGTGTTAACTGTTGGTTCTGAGGAGGATAACCTCTCTCTGTTCTACTGTTGGTTCTGAGGATAACCTCGCTCTGTTCTACTGTTGTTTCTGAGGAGGATAACCTCGCTCTGTTCTACTGTTGGTTCTGAGGAGGATAACATCTCTCTGTTCTACTGTTGGTTCTGAGGATAACCTCTCTCTGTTCTACTGTTGTTTCTGAGGAGGATAACCTCGCTCTGTTCTACTGTTGGTTCTGAGGATAACCTCTCTCTCTGTCCTACTGTTGGTTCTGAGGATAACCTCTCTCTCTGTTCTACTGTTGGTTCTGAGGATAACCTCTCTCTCTGTTCTACTGTTGGTTCTGAGGATAACCTCTCTCTCTGTTCTACTGTTGGTTCTGAGGAGGATAACCTCGCTCTGTTCTACTGTTGGTTCTGAGGATAACCTCTCTCTCTGTTCTACTGTTGGTTCTGAGGAGGATAACATCTCTCTCTGTTCTACTGTTGGTTCTGAGGAGGATAACCTCGCTCTGTTCTACTGTTGGTTCTGAGGATAACCTCTCTCTCTGTTCTACTGTTGGTTCTGAGGATAACCTCTCTCTCTGTTCTACTGTTGGTTCTGAGGATAACCTCTCTCTCTGTTCTACTGTTGGTTCTGAGGATAACCTCTCTCTCTGTTCTACTGTTGGTTCTGAGGAGGATAACCTCTCTGTTCTACTGTTGGTTCTGAGGAGGATAACCTTGCTCTGTTCTACTGTTGGTTCTGAGGATAACCTCTCTCTGTTCTACTGTTGGTTCTGAGGAGGATAACCTTGCTCTGTTCTACTGTTGGTTCTGAGGATAACCTCTCTCTCTGTTCTACTGTTGGTTCTGAGGATAACCTCTCTCTGTTCTACTGTTGGTTCTGAGGATAACCTCGCTCTGTTCTACTGTTGGTTCTGAGGATAACCTCTCTCTCTGTTCTACTGTTGGTTCTGAGGATAACCTCGCTCTGTTCTACTGTTTGTTCTGAGGAGGATAACCTCTCTCTGTTCTACTGTTGGTTCTGAGGAGGATAACCTCTCTCTGTTCTACTGTTGGTTCTGAGGATAACCTCTCTCTGTTCTACTGTTGGTTCTGAGGATAACCTCGCTCTGTTCTACTGTTGGTTCTGAGGATAACCTCTCTCTGTTCTACTGTTGGTTCTGAGGATAACCTCTCTCTGTTCTACTGTTGGTTCTGAGGATAACCTCGCTCTGTTCTACTGTTGGTTCTGAGGAGGATAACCTCTCTCTGTTCTACTGTTGGCTCTGAGGAGGATAACCTCTCTCTGTTCTACTGTTGGTTCTGAGGATAACATCTCTCTCTGTTCTACTGTTGGTTCTGAGGATAACCTCTCTCTGTTCTACTGTTGGTTCTGAGGAGGATAACATCTCTGTTCTACTGTTGGTTCTGAGGATAACATCTCTCTCTGTTCTACTGTTGGTTCTGAGGATAACCTCTCTCTGTTCTACTGTTGGTTCTGAGGAGGATAACCTCTCTCTGTTCTACTGTTGGTTCTAAGGATAACCTCTCTCTCTGTTCTACTGTTGGTTCTGAGGAGGATAACCTCTCTCTGTTCTACTGTTGGTTCTGAGGATAACCTCTCTCTCTGTTCTACTGTTGGTTCTGAGGAGGATAACCTCTCTGTTCTACTGTTGGTTCTGAGGATAACCTCTCTCTGTTCTACTGTTGGTTCTGAGGAGGATAACCTCTCTCTGTTCTACTGTTGGTTCTGAGGAGGATAACCTCTCTCTCTGTTCTACTGTTGGTTCTGAGGAGGATAACATCTCTGTTCTACTGTTGGTTCTGAGGATAACCTCTCTCTGTTCTACTGTTGGTTCTGAGGAGGATAACCTCTCTCTGTTCTACTGTCGGTTCTGAGGAGGATAACCTCTCTCTGTTCTACTGTTGGTTCTGAGGAGGATAACATCTCTGTTCTACTGTTGGTTCTGAGGAGGATAACCTCTCTCTCTGTTCTACTGTTGGTTCTGAGGAGGATAACCTCTCTCTGTTCTACTGTTGGTTCTGAGGAGGATAACCTCTCTCTCTGTTCTACTGTTGGTTCTGAGGAGGATAACCTCTCTCTCTGTTCTACTGTTGGTTCTGAGGAGGATAACCTCTCTCTCTGTTCTACTGTTGGTTCTGAGGAGGATAACATCTCTGTTCTACTGTTGGTTCTGAGGATAACCTCTCTCTGTTCTACTGTTGGTTCTGAGGAGGATAACCACTCTCTGTTCTACTGTTGGTTCTGAGGAGGATAACATCTCTCTCTGTTCTACTGTTGGTTCTGAGGAGGATAACCTCTCTGTTCTACTGTTGGTTCTGAGGAGGATAACCTCTCTCTGTTCTACTGTTGGTTCTGAGGAGGATAACCTCTCTCTGTTCTACTGTTGGTTCTGAGGAGGATAACATCTCTCTCTGTTCTACTGTTGGTTCTGAGGATAACCTCGCTCTGTTCTACTGTTGGTTCTGAGGAGGATAACCTCTTTCTCTGTTCTACTGTTGGTTCTGAGGATAACCTCGCTCTGTTCTACTGTTGGTTCTGAGGAGGATAACCTCTCTCTCTGTTCTACTGTTGGTTCTGAGGATAACATCTCTCTGTTCTACTGTTGGTTCTGAGGAGGATAACCTCTCTCTGTTCTACTGTTGGTTCTGAGGAGCATAACCTCTCTCTCTGTTCTACTGTTGGTTCTAAGGATAACCTCTCTCTCTGTTCTACTGTTGGTTCTGAGGAGGATAACCTCTCTCTCTGTTCTACTGTTGGTTCTGAGGAGGATAACCTCTCTCCGTTCTACTGTTGGTTCTGAGGATAACCTCTCTCTCTGTTCTACTGTTGGTTCTGAGGAGGATAACCTCTCTCTGTTCTACTGTTGGTTCTGAGGAGGATAACCTCTCTCTGTTCTACTGTTGGTTCTGAGGAGGATAACATCTCTGTTCTACTGTTGGTTCTGAGGATAACCTCTGTCTCTGTTCTACTGTTGGTTCAAAGGAGGATAACCTCTCTCCCTGTTCTACTGTTGGTTCTGAGGAGGATAACCTCTCTCTGTTCTACTATTGGTTCTGAGGAGGATAACCTCTCTCTTTGTTCTACTGTTGGTTCTGAGGAGGATAACCTCTCTCTGTTCTACTGTTGGTTCTGAGGATAACATCTCTCTCTGTTCTACTATTGGTTCTGAGGAGGATAACCCTCTCTTTGTTCTACTGTTGGTTCTGAGGAGGATAACCTCTCTCTCTGTTCTACTGTTGGTTCTGAGGATAACATCTCTCTCTGTTCTACTGTTGGCTCTGAGGAGGATAACCTCTCTCTGTTCTACTGTTGGTTCTGAGGATAACATCTCTCTCTGTTCTACTGTTGGTTCTGAGGATAACCTCTCTCTGTTCTACTGTTGGTTCTGAGGAGGATAACATCTCTGTTCTACTGTTGGTTCTGAGGATAACATCTCTCTCTGTTCTACTGTTGGTTCTGAGGATAACCTCTCTCTGTTCTACTGTTGGTTCTGAGGAGGATAACCTCTCTCTGTTCTACTGTTGGTTCTAAGGATAACCTCTCTCTGTGTTCTACTTTTGGTTCTGAGGAGGATAACCTCTCTCTGTTCTACTGTTGGTTCTGAGGATCAACTCTCTCTCTGTTCTACTGTTGGTTCTGAGGAGGATAACCTCTCTGTTCTACTGTTGGTTCTGAGGATAAACTCTAACTCTGTTCTACTGTTGGTTCTGAGGAGGATAACCTCTCTCTCTGTTCTACTGTTGGTTCTGAGGAGGATAACCTCTCTATCTGTTCTACTGTTGGTTCTGAGGAGGATAACATCTCTGTTCTACTGTTGGTTCTGAGGATAACCTCTCTGTTCTACTGTTGGTTCTGAGGAGGATAACCTCTCTCTGTTCTACTGTTGGTTCTGAGGAGGATAACCTCTCTCTGTTCTACTGTTGGTTCTGAGGAGGATAACATCTCTGTTCTACTGTTGGTTCTGAGGAGGATAACCTCTCTCTCTGTTCTACTGTTGGTTCTGAGGAGGATAACCTCTCTCTGTTCTACTGTTGGTTCTGAGGAGGATAACCTCTCTCTCTGTTCTACTGTTGGTTCTGAGGAGGATAACCTCTCTCTGTTCTACTGTTGGTTCTGAGGAGGATAACCTCTCTCTCTGTTCTACTGTTGGTTCTGAGGAGGATAACATCTCTGTTCTACTGTTGGTTCTGAGGATAACCTCTCTCTGTTCTACTGTTGGTTCTGAGGAGGATAACCACTCTCTGTTCTACTGTTGGTTCTGAGGAGGATAACATCTCTCTCTGTTCTACTGTTGGTTCTGAGGAGGATAACCTCTCTGTTCTACTGTTGGTTCTGAGGAGGATAACCTCTCTCTGTTCTACTGTTGGTTCTGAGGAGGATAACCTCTCTCTGTTCTACTGTTGGTTCTGAGGAGGATAACATCTCTCTCTGTTCTACTGTTGGTTCTGAGGATAACCTCGCTCTGTTCTACTGTTGGTTCTGAGGAGGATAACCTCTTTCTCTGTTCTACTGTTGGTTCTGAGGATAACCTCGCTCTGTTCTACTGTTGGTTCTGAGGAGGATAACCTCTCTCTCTGTTCTACTGTTGGTTCTGAGGATAACATCTCTCTCTGTTCTACTGTTGGTTCTGAGGAGGATAACCTCTCTCTGTTCTACTGTTGGTTCTGAGGAGCATAACCTCTCTCTCTGTTCTACTGTTGGTTCTAAGGATAACCTCTCTCTCTGTTCTACTGTTGGTTCTGAGGAGGATAACCTCTCTCTCTGTTCTACTGTTGGTTCTGAGGAGGATAACCTCTCTCCGTTCTACTGTTGGTTCTGAGGATAACCTCTCTCTCTGTTCTACTGTTGGTTCTGAGGAGGATAACCTCTCTCTGTTCTACTATTGGTTCTGAGGAGGATAACCTCTCTCTTTGTTCTACTGTTGGTTCTGAGGAGGATAACCTCTCTCTGTTCTACTGTTGGTTCTGAGGATAACATCTCTCTCTGTTCTACTATTGGTTCTGAGGAGGATAACCTCTCTCTTTGTTCTACTGTTGGTTCTGAGGAGGATAACCTCTCTCTCTGTTCTACTGTTGGTTCTGAGGATAACATCTCTCTCTGTTCTACTGTTGGCTCTGAGGAGGATAACCTCTCTCTGTTCTACTGTTGGTTCTGAGGATAACATCTCTCTCTGTTCTACTGTTGGTTCTGAGGATAACCTCTCTCTGTTCTACTGTTGGTTCTGAGGAGGATAACATCTCTGTTCTACTGTTGGTTCTGAGGATAACATCTCTCTCTGTTCTACTGTTGGTTCTGAGGATAACCTCTCTCTGTTCTACTGTTGGTTCTGAGGAGGATAACCTCTCTCTGTTCTACTGTTGGTTCTGAGGATAACCTCTCTCTCTGTTCTACTGTTGGTTCTGAGGAGGATAACCTCTCTGTTCTACTGTTGGTTCTGAGGATAACCTCTCTCTCTGTTCTACTGTTGGTTCTGAGGAGGATAACCTCTCTGTTCTACTGTTGGTTCTGAGGATAACCTCTCTCTCTGTTCTACTGTTGGTTCTGAGGAGGATAACCTCTCTCTCTGTTCTACTGTTGGTTCTGAGGAGGATAACCTCTCTCTCTGTTCTACTGTTGGTTCTGAGGAGGATAACATCTCTGTTCTACTGTTGGTTCTGAGGATAACCTCTCTCTGTTCTACTGTTGGTTCTGAGGAGGATAACCTCTCTCTGTTCTACTGTTGGTTCTGAGGAGGATAACCTCTCTCTGTTCTACTGTTGGTTCTGAGGAGGATAACATCTCTGTTCTACTGTTGGTTCTGAGGAGGATAACCTCTCTCTCTGTTCTACTGTTGGTTCTGAGGAGGATAACCTCTCTCTGTTCTACTGTTGGTTCTGAGGAGGATAACCTCTCTCTCTGTTCTACTGTTGGTTCTGAGGAGGATAACCTCTCTCTCTGTTCTACTGTTGGTTCTGAGGAGGATAACCTCTCTCTGTTCTACTGTTGGTTCTGAGGAGGATAACATCTCTGTTCTACTGTTGGTTCTGAGGATAACCTCTCTCTGTTCTACTGTTGGTTCTGAGGAGGATAACCACTCTCTGTTCTACTGTTGGTTCTGAGGAGGATAACATCTCTCTCTGTTCTACTGTTGGTTCTGAGGAGGATAACCTCTCTGTTCTACTGTTGGTTCTGAGGAGGATAACCTCTCTCTGTTCTACTGTTGGTTCTGAGGAGGATAACCTCTCTCTGTTCTACTGTTGGTTCTGAGGAGGATAACATCTCTCTCTGTTCTACTGTTGGTTCTGAGGATAACCTCGCTCTGTTCTACTGTTGGTTCTGAGGAGGATAACCTCTTTCTCTGTTCTACTGTTGGTTCTGAGGATAACCTCGCTCTGTTCTACTGTTGGTTCTGAGGAGGATAACCTCTCTCTCTGTTCTACTGTTGGTTCTGAGGATAACATCTCTCTCTGTTCTACTGTTGGTTCTGAGGAGGATAACCTCTCTCTGTTCTACTGTTGGTTCTGAGGAGCATAACCTCTCTCTGTTCTACTGTTGGTTCTAAGGATAACCTCTCTCTCTGTTCTACTGTTGGTTCTGAGGAGGATAACCTCTCTCTGTTCTACTGTTGGTTCTGAGGAGGATAACCTCTCTCCGTTCTACTGTTGGTTCTGAGGATAACCTCTCTCTCTGTTCTACTGTTGGTTCTGAGGAGGATAACCTCTCTCTGTTCTACTGTTGGTTCTGAGGAGGATAACCTCTTTCTGTTCTACTGTTGGTTCTGAGGAGGATAACATCTCTGTTCTACTGTTGGTTCTGAGGATAACCTCTCTCTCTGTTCTACTGTTGGTTCAAAGGAGGATAACCTCTCTCCCTGTTCTACTGTTGGTTCTGAGGAGGATAACCTCTCTCTGTTCTACTATTGGTTCTGAGGAGGATAACCTCTCTCTTTGTTCTACTGTTGGTTCTGAGGAGGATAACCTCTCTCTGTTCTACTGTTGGTTCTGAGGATAACATCTCTCTCTGTTCTACTATTGGTTCTGAGGAGGATAACCTCTCTCTTTGTTCTACTGTTGGTTCTGAGGAGGATAACCTCTCTCTCTGTTCTACTGTTGGTTCTGAGGATAACATCTCTCTCTGTTCTACTGTTGGCTCTGAGGAGGATAACCTCTCTCTGTTCTACTGTTGGTTCTGAGGATAACATCTCTCTCTGTTCTACTGTTGGTTCTGAGGATAACCTCTCTCTGTTCTACTGTTGGTTCTGAGGAGGATAACATCTCTGTTCTACTGTTGGTTCTGAGGATAACATCTCTCTCTGTTCTACTGTTGGTTCTGAGGATAACCTCTCTCTGTTCTACTGTTGGTTCTGAGGAGGATAACCTCTCTCTGTTCTACTGTTGGTTCTAAGGATAACCTCTCTCTCTGTTCTACTGTTGGTTCTGAGGAGGATAACCTCTCTCTGTTCTACTGTTGGTTCTGAGGATAACCTCTCTCTGTTCTACTGTTGGTTCTGAGGAGGATAACCTCTCTGTTCTACTGTTGGTACTGAGGATAACCTCTCTCTCTGTTCTACTGTTGGTTCTGAGGAGGATAACCTCTCTCTCTGTTCTACTGTTGGTTCTGAGGAGGATAACCTCTCTCTCTGTTCTACTGTTGGTTCTGAGGAGGATAACATCTCTGTTCTACTGTTGGTTCTGAGGATAACCTCTCTCTGTTCTACTGTTGGTTCTGAGGAGGATAACCTCAATCTGTTCTACTGTTGGTTCTGAGGAGGATAACCTCTCTCTGTTCTACTGTTGGTTCTGAGGAGGATAACATCTCTGTTCTACTGTTGGTTCTGAGGAGGATAACCTCTCTCTCTGTTCTACTGTTGGTTCTGAGGAGGATAACCTCTCTCTGTTCTACTGTTGGTTCTGAGGAGGATAACCTCTCTCTGTTCTACTGTTGGTTCTGAGGAGGATAACTCTCTCTCTGTTCTACTGTTGGTTCTGAGGAGGATAACCTCTCTCTCTGTTCTACTGTTGGTTCTGAGGAGGATAACATCTCTGTTCTACTGTTGGTTCTGAGGATAACCTCTCTCTGTTCTACTGTTGGTTCTGAGGAGGATAACCACTCTCTGTTCTACTGTTGGTTCTGAGGAGGATAACATCTCTCTCTGTTCTACTGTTGGTTCTGAGGAGGATAACCTCTCTGTTCTACTGTTGGTTCTGAGGAGGATAACCTCTCTCTGTTCTACTGTTGGTTCTGAGGAGGATAACCTCTCTCTGTTCTACTGTTGGTTCTGAGGAGGATAACATCTCTCTCTGTTCTACTGTTGGTTCTGAGGATAACCTCGCTCTGTTCTACTGTTGGTTCTGAGGAGGATAACCTCTTTCTCTGTTCTACTGTTGGTTCTGAGGATAACCTCGCTCTGTTCTACTGTTGGTTCTGAGGAGGATAACCTCTCTCTGTTCTACTGTTGGTTCTGAGGATAACATCTCTCTATGTTCTACTGTTGGTTCTGAGGAGGATAACCTCTCTCTGTTCTACTGTTGGTTCTGAGGAGCATAACCTCTCTCTCTGTTCTACTGTTGGTTCTAAGGATAACCTCTCTCTCTGTTCTACTGTTGGTTCTGAGGAGGATAACCTCTCTCTCTGTTCTACTGTTGGTTCTGAGGAGGATAACCTCTCTCCGTTCTACTGTTGGTTCTGAGGATAACCTCTCTCTCTGTTCTACTGTTGGTTCTGAGGAGGATAACCTCTCTCTGTTCTACTGTTGGTTCTGAGGAGGATAACTCTCTCTGTTCTACTGTTGGTTCTGAGGAGGATAACATCTCTGTTCTACTGTTGGTTCTGAGGATAACCTCTCTCTCTGTTCTACTGTTGGTTCAAAGGAGGATAACCTCTCTCCCTGTTCTACTGTTGGTTCTGAGGAGGATAACCTCTCTCTGTTCTACTATTGGTTCTGAGGAGGATAACCTCTCTCTTTGTTCTACTGTTGGTTCTGAGGAGGATAACCTCTCTCTGTTCTACTGTTGGTTCTGAGGAGGATAACCTCTCTCTCTGTTCTACTGTTGGTTCTGAGGAGGATAACCTCTCTCTGTTCTATTGTTGGTTCTGAGGAGGATAACATCTCTGTTCTACTGTTGGTTCTGAGGATAACCTCTCTCTCTGTTCTACTGTTGGTTCTGAGGAGGATAACCTCTCTCTGTTCTACTGTTGGTTCTGAGGATAACCTCTCTCTCTGTTCTACTGTTGGTTCTGAGGAGGATAACCTCTCTCTGTTCTGCTGTTGGTTCTGAGGAGGATAACCTCTCTCTGTTCTACTGTTGGTTCTGAGGATAACCTCTCTCTGTTCTACTGTTGGTTCTGAGGAGGGTAACCTCTCTCTGTTCTACTGTTGGTTCTGAGGATAACCTCTCTCTCTGTTCTACTGTTGGTTCTGAGGAGGATAACCTCTCTCTGTTCTACTGTTGGTTCTGAGGAGGATAACATCTCTGTTCTACTGTTGGTTCTGAGGATAACCTCTCTCTGTTCTACTGTTGGTTCTGAGGAGGATAACCTCTCTCTGTTCTACTGTTGGTTCTGAGGAGGATAACCACTCTCTGTTCTACTGTTGGTTCTGAGGATAACCTCTCTCTGTTCTACTGTTGGTTCTGAGGAGGATAACATCTTTCTCTGTTCTACTGTTGGTTCTGAGGAGGATAACATCTCTGTTCTACTGTTGGTTCTGAGGAGGGTAACCTCTCTCTGTTCTACTGTTGGTTCTGAGGAGGATAACCTCTCTCTCTGTTCTACTGTTGGTTCTGAGGAGGATAACATCTCTGTTCTACTGTTGGTTCTGAGGAGGATAACCTCTCTCTGTTCTACTGTTGGTTCTGAGGATAACATCTCTCTGTTCTACTGTTGGTTCTGAGGAGGATAACCTCTCTCTGTTCTACTGTTGGTTCTGAGGATAACCTCTCTCTTTTTTCTACTGTTGGTTCTGAGGAGGATAACCTCTCTCTCTGTTCTACTGTTGGTTCTGAGGAGGATAACATCTCTGTTCTACTGTTGGTTCTGAGGAGGATAACCTCTCTCTGTTCTACTGTTGGTTCTGAGGATAACATCTCTCTGTTCTACTGTTGGTTCTGAGGAGGATAACCTCTCTCTGTTCTACTGTTGGTTCTGAGGAGGATAACCTCTCTCTCTGTTCTACTGTTGGTTCTGAGGAGGGTAACCTCTCTCTGTTCTACTGTTGGTTCTGAGGAGGTTAACCTCTCTCTGTTCTACTGTTGGTTCTGAGGAGGATAACCTCTCTGTTCTACTGTTGGTTCTGAGGAGGATAACCTCTCTCTCTGTTCTACTGTTGGTTCTGAGGATAACCTCTCTCTGTTCTACTGTTGGTTCTGAGGATAACCTCTCTCTGTTCTACTGTTGGTTCTGAGGATAACCTCTCTCTGCTCTACTGTTGGTTCTGAGGAGGATAACCTCTCTCTCTGTTCTACTGGTGGTTCTGATGAGGATAACATCTCTGTTCTACTGTTGGTTCTGAGGATAACCTCTCTCTGTTCTACTGTTGGTTCTGAGGAGGATAACCTCTCTCTGTTCTACCGTTGGTTCTGAGGAGGATAACCTCTCTCTGTTCTACTGTTGGTTCTGAGGATATCTCTCTCTGTTCTACTGTTGGTTCTGAGGAGGATAACATCTCTCTCTGTTCTACTGTTGGTTCTGAGGAGGATAACATCTCTGTTCTACTGTTGGTTCTGAGGAGGATAACCTCTCTCTGTTCTACTGTTGGTTCTGAGGAGGATAACCTCTCTGTTCTACTGTTGGTTCTGAGAAGGATAACCTCTCTCTGTTCTACTGTTGGTTCTGAGCATAACCTCTCACTGTCCTACTGTTGTTTCTGAGGATGATAACCTCTCTCTCTGTTCTCCTGTTGGTTCTGAGGAGGATAACCTCTCTCTCTGTTCTACTGTTGGTTCTGAGGATGATAACCTCTCTCTCTGTTCTACTGTTGGTTCTGAGGAGGATAACATCTCTGTTCTACTGTTGGTTCTGAGGAGGATAACCTCTCTCTGTTCTACTGTTGGTTCTGAGGATAACATCTCTCTGTTCTACTGTTGGTTCTGAGGAGGATAACCTCTCTCTGTTCTACTGTTGGTTCTGAGGATAACCTCTCTCTTTTTTCTACTGTTGGTTCTGAGGAGGATAACCTCTCTCTCTGTTCTACTGTTGGTTCTGAGGAGGATAACCTCTCTCTGTTCTACTGTTGGTTCTGAGGAGGATAACCTCTCTCTCTGTTCTACTGTTGGTTCTGAGGAGGGTAACCTCTCTCTGTTCTACTGTTGGTTCTGAGGAGGATAACCTCTCTCTGTTCTACTGTTGGTTCTGAGGAGGATAACCTCTCTCTCTGTTCTACGGTTGGTTCTGAGGAGGATAACCTCTCTCTCTGTTCTACTGTTGGTTCTGAGGAGGATAACCTCTCTCTCTGTTCTACTGTTGGTTCTGAGGAGGATAACCTCTCTCTGTTCTACTGTTGGTTCTGAGGAGGATAACCTCTCTCTGTTCTACTGTTGGTTCTGAGGAGGATAACATCTCTCTCTGTTCTACTGTTGGTTTTGAGGATAACCTCTCTCTCTGTTCTACTGTTGGTTCTGAGGAGGATAACATCTCTCTCTGTTCTACTGTTGGTTCTGAGGATAACCTCTCTCTGTTCTACTGTTGGTTCTGAGGAGGATAACCTCTCCCTCTGTTCTACTGTTGGTTCTGAGGATAACCTCTCTCTCTGTTCTACTGTTGGTTCTGAGGAGGATAACATCTCTCTGTTCTACTGTTGGTTCTGAGGAGGATAACCTCTCTGTTGGTTCTGAGGAGGATAACCTCTCTCTCTGTTCTACTGTTGGTTCTGAGGAGGATAACCTCTCTCTCTGTTCTACTGTTGGTTCTGAGGAGGATAACCTCTCTCTCTGTTCTACTGTTGGTTCTGAGGAGGATAAAATCTCTGTTCTACTGTTGGTTCTGAGGAGGGTAACCTCTCTCTCTGTTCTACTGTTGGTTCTGAGGAGGATAACCTCTCTCTGTTCTACTGTTGGTTCTGAGGAGGGTAACCTCTCTCTCTGTTCTACTGTTGGTTCTGAGGAGGATAACCTCTCTCTCTGTTCTACTGTTGGTTCTGAGGAGGATAACCTCTCTCTGTTCTACTGTTGGTTCTGAGGAGGATAACCTCTCTCTCTGTTCTACTGTTGGTTCTGAGGAGGGTAACCTCTCTCTCTGTTCTACTGTTGGTTCTGAGGAGGATAACCTCTCTCTGTTCTACTGTTGGTTCTGAGGATAACCTCTCTCTGTTCTACTGTTGGTTCTGAGGAGGATAACCTCTCTCTGTTCTACTGTTGGTTCTGAGGAGGATAACCTCTCTCTGTTCTACTGTTGGTTCTGAGGAGGATAACCTCTCTGTTCTACTGTTGGTTCTGAGGAGGATAACATCTCTGTTCTACTGTTGGTTCTGAGGATAACCTCTCTCTGTTCTACTGTTGTTTCTGAGGATAACCTCTCTCTGTTCTACTGTTGGTTCTGAGGAGGATAACCCTCTCTGTTCTACTGTTGGTTCTGTTCTACTGTTGGTTCTGAGGAGGATAACCTCTCTCTGTTCTACTGTTGGTTCTGAGGATAACCTCTCTCTGTTCTACTGTTGGTTCTGAGGAGGATAACCTCTCTCTGT